>NC_041389.1:134729494-134744299 GCF_002162155.2 Triticum dicoccoides
TCCCCTCTCTCTCCCTCGCCCTCGCCCTCGCCCTCTCCTCTCACGACGTCGCCGCCCCGCCGCCCTCGACGCCGGCCAGATCCGCCGCCACCTCTGCTCGAGCTGCTCCCATCGACCACGCCGCTGCTCGCGTGCTTCTTCTCTCCCGCGACCCCGCCATTGAAGGTCTCGCAAGGTCCTCTTCTCCTCCCCCTCCCCCTTTGTTCGATTCGATTGTGCCTCCGTCAAGGTTCCCTGATGATGCTGGTTCCTCTCGCGCGCAGGCTGCAAGCACCTCGGACCGCGTGTGCCTAGTTCTTCCCGGGACGCTGCCCCGACCCTACTACCCACGCCATCAGGGGAGCTCGTCAAGGTATCATCCCCCCTCTCTCTCTCTGCTCTCTCCATCTCTCATGCTCTGGCGTGTTTTTTTCCTAAGGGACGAAACTATGTTCTCTTGTTGCTATTGCTAGGTGTTTTTGTCTGCCATGTACGTACATACCTAGAGTAGTTGATTAGATGCAGAATTCTTTGTCAAAAAATATGTGATTTCCATTCTGCAGTGTTGAACTTGTTTTAGTGTTCGTGTCTGCTCTGTCAAAAAAATTGGGGAAAATCCTACCAGTTAAGCTGGCTGATTAGTATATATTTAGTCATTTTTAGTGTTAATATATGTCACTCCGTGTGCATGATTTCTTCTCAACAAGTTCCAGAAACTTTGTGAAATACTATAATATACCACTTTTTATTCATGTATTAGAACTCTGTCCAAAGCTCAAAATACGAAAACAAATTTATCTTATGCCTTATGCCTTATGTCTATGCAATTGGTGATTTTTTCAAAATGTTTTCTATTTCCATGGGGATAAATTTATCTTATGCCTTATGTTCATGCGATTCAATTCATTTGTTTTGAGTTGCGCAGTAGGGCAAAGCCCCACACCCCCTGTTATATTTATTTAAATTAAGATTACAAGGCTACAAGTAGAAAATAAAATGCACATTAGAACTATACATGGAAGCAGGTGCCTTTGTGTTCTGGTAGTCCTTTAGAACTATACATGGAAACATAATCTTCCTTATCAAGACAAACATAATAGAAGCAGGTGCAGGAGCTGTAGTACTCCATTTGGAGACTTTAACTGGATCAGATTAGGTACTCCATTTGCTGTAGTACTCCAGTTAACTGAAACTAGTGACTCTGCTGCTGAAATTACCGTTGAAATCGAGGTAAAATCACTGTTGAACTGGGTGTAAAATCACTACTGTTGATATTCAAATTTAAACTTGAAAATGAAAATTGAATTGGAGAATTAAATCACTGTTTTTTAGTCCCCATTTCTGAACCTATGCTAACCTTGCAAGCATCATAACAGGCAATGTACTCCAAAATACTATAAGAACTGGAGTAAAAGATGACTGCATCTCATAGAATATAAGAAATGGGGACTCTTGGCTAAGTATGGCAATGCCACAGAGTAATAATTAACTAACTGAAAATTTGACATTCTGGACTATGCTTGGCTCTGGTTTTGTGAAATCTCATCTCTTTTCTAGTGCCATGACTAGTCATGAATTTTATTTTACTTTCCCCACTTTATAACATTCAGAAATTGTTTACTAGCTCAAGCTTCTCCTTTGCACTTTATCACTTCAATCTGCTGCTACCTCAAGCTTCTCGTTTACACTTGTGCCAAGTAGCATTTTTTCCTTGTATAATTATATGGTGGTTGACTGAGCTGCTACTTTTTCCTTGTAGAAGATCACAGGTCGAGTGGGAGGGATCCAGTTGCGACGACACCGAATCACTAGCAAGGCAGCTGCCTAGAATAATAGGTATTTTTGTTACGCTTTCAGTTCGTGTCAGCAGGGAGATATAATGTTTTACAATCTTTCTGGTTATATTGGAGTTAGGTTTTTTGAATATGAGTAGCAGTGACTTGGATATACCTTATGGAGTTGTAACAGTTCCTCTTGGTGCTTAGGTGCATTTTCTTTGTGTAACTTGGTAGTTCAAACGGAATGTATCTCATTTTGTAGACAGATTATTTTCTGGAATATCATATATTCAAATTTGTAATGAATGATGGCTTCTACCTTGGGGTGTGGTTTCATGGGCTGTCTCCTTGGCTAGCCTGAGTGGCTCTTGCTGCCCATGCTAGGCTGTCTCTTTCATAAATCAATGCATACTGATGTTCATATGTCATGTTTCATGCATGGAGAAAATTAGCTCCGTGCGGTCGCAAAGATGTACAAAATGGAGGATACCATCTTCTAACCCAAGGGGTTTTTTGTGATGCTATGAAAGATTATGAAAAGAGGAGAAATAATCCCACTAAGCCTGGTTAGTTTTGCATAGTTTCCTTGTCATTACAATGGCATGTGGCTTTCTGGCTTTACAAAACATCATCATCATCAAATCTAACTTTTGGCTAGCTGATTCCCAATATGCAGTATTTCTTTATCACTTTTTCTAAAATTAGTTTGGTTATATATATATTAGTATCAGACTGGCAGTGCAAAATATGTGAGTGTGGCAGTTCACTGTGCATAATGACATGTTAACATCCACACACACTCAAACCAGCTGACTGTTACCATCCACACACACTCAGATTTGTTTTATCAAACCAATAAAATTTCCTTTTGACTGTTTATCCTCTACTAGCTTTTTTTCTCTGAGGAAAATAAGTAGCTTTGTGTGTCGATATTCAGCAGCTATCCACAAACACGCAAGGAACAACACACACCACAGATTACCTGCAACTAAGATTGTGGTGCTAGTAGAGGCACATTGTGGCCTTTTCATCCATATGAAAGTAGAGGCACATTGTGGTGCTAGTTTGCTGGGTTTTGTCTCCGACCATCGTGTCGTGATGATATTGCAGGTACCCCGAGAGGCCCTTGAGTTTGCCGGAATGTCGATTAACTTCCGTTCCGGCAAATTCGGGTACTCCATATGTCCTATTTTCAGCAAAGGTCATGCTGAAATTTTCCGTGAATTTTAGCATGACTTTGCTAAAAATAGGACATATGGGGTACTTGTGACTAATGCATGGGCCGGGGTATCTTAGTAGTTAATTAAGTAGGATCAAGTGCCTCGGCGTACTTGTGACTAATGCATGGCTTTTAGGGTGCCTCGGTGTCGATAAAAACCGAAATGATGAAAGGTTAGGCTTTTAGGGTGCCTTGGCGTCGAAAAACCCTCAATGATAAAAGCTTAGATTTTAGGATGCCTCGGTGTCGACAAACCCTAAATGATGAGACCATGATCTTGTTCCTTGACAATAACCAACTTTTTGACCAAACTTTGTTTCTATTTAGAGAGAAACATGGCCCACAACGATGAGGCCGGGGGTTCGGGCAGCAAGGCATTCTGGGAGCTGTCCCAGGAGATGGAGGAACAACCTCACTTGTATGAGGCCGCCGCCTTCCCCACCGATCCTGAGACCACGGATGGTGCCGCCGAGGATGACCACACTGATGCCACCACTGATGGTGCTGCCGAGGATGCCACCACTGATGATGGCGGCGCATGCACAGATGGCAGCCAACCGAAGAGGCAACGGAAGGACCGGCGCCCGATCGTGCTCCGCACCCTCAAGGAGGAAGTTACTGAAGTGGACTCCAACGGGAATCCAACGGCGCCCGAACGAATAGTCAAGGGGTACTCGCTTCATCTCGGGTGCATTGTCCGGAGCACCGTCTCGATCAACACCGAGAACCTGAGGCATCCTGACCGAGGGAATTTGCGCAACCTCCTCTTCACGAAGCTGCACGAATGATACAAGTTCCCCGCTGAATTTGAAAACACAAGCCTCAAAGGGAATAAAGTGAACAATGCTGCCCTCACGAAGATGAGCAAGGCCCTGTCTACTTGGAAAAGCAATGTGAAGAGAATGATCGAGAAAGGTGAGAGTTATCAGAAGATCAAGGAGAAAAATCCTTCGATCACCGAAGATGACTACAACGACTTCAAGATCAATTGCTCGAGCACCGCAAGCTCCCAATCAAGTGAGTGGGGGAAACAAATGCGGGAGCTGAACATAGGGGAACACACACTCGGTCCCGGCGGTTACAGAGTGGCGGAGCCTATATGGGACAAGGAGGACGCGGACCGTGTCGAGCAAGGCCTACCGCACCGCTTCGAGAAATACAGCGGTAACAAGCAGACTAGGAACTATGTCAGGGCCCGGTACAAGGAGGACCCGATAACAAAGGATCTTACCACAGATCCGAAGACCAGGGCGCTTGAGCTTGTTCTGGTAAGGAATACACCCCCGCGTAATTAGCTCCATATGGTTGCATTCTAATTAATGAAGCCAAATTTCTAAATGGTTCACATTCCTTCCGCAGGCGACTGAAAGCAGTAGCGCGGAGTCGACTAAGAGCAACCCTTGGGACACCACTCTAAATAGGGGGTTGAATGTAATGAAGAACAAGGATAAGTTCAGTAAGCCGACGTCAGCTGGTCGTGTGGCCGGCAAAGGCTTGTCGACAAAATGGGGGTCATACTATACCGCTGGTGTGCGGAAGGAGAAAAAGACCAGCTCGGAAAGCCAGGCGCGAGAGGTTCAAGAAGTCAAGGCATATGTGGCGCGGATTCCGGAGATTGTCCAAGAGCAAGTGGAACAACGACTCGGAGTGACGATCACCGCCCTTGTGCCTACCTTGATCTCGGGGTTGAGTGCGTGGATTGCGGGCGGCCAACAGGGGCCGCCCCCGATTCCTAGCTTCACGGCCAGCAACTCGCATAATGCGATGGCGGGGCCATTGGTGCCTCCGGCGGAGGCGGCATTGGTGTCTCCGACGCCGGCACGGGAGCTTAATGCACCCGGGTGTACGCCGGCCGGCACCTCTTCAGCAAGCGGCCCCTCCGTCAACTGCACGCCCGCCGTTGGCGGTGCCTCGACATTAGCCGAGCTCGACGCCATCATCACGATAAATAATTAAGCCTCTCTCGGTCGAGGACTTCATCTCCTTGCCTTTGACTGGGCATCCCTGACGCCCTACATGTTTTCGCAGGGCGCCGCCGACGTTTCGTGCACTCTCCTCCACTTCGTGAACAACGAGTTGGTCGATGTCGCCAAGGGCAAAATCGTTCAACCGGGCAACCCCTTGTTCCACGATACCCAGATGCCACCCAACTTGTTTAGGGTTCAACTGGTTCGGGTGCTGCCAGGCTGCGACGACTTGTTACCTCCGATTCGACCCGTCGGGGCCGACGATGAAGACGTGATGACCCTCAGCGCCTGCCTGAGCTGGCCCCTGCTTTGGCCGAAGAGCCAGATTCGTTTGGGGGCGGGGGACACCACCCCAAAGACAACACCGCCAGTCGTGCTGGCGCCAAGTCGGCCCCATGGCAAGACCGCCGTAACGGTGCCGGACATCCCTATGCCAGTGGATCCAAACATGCATATGGCACAGGATCAGAACGACGACGACGACGACGATGATACATTTGGCAATGTCGATCAGTACTTTGCCGAGCATGGGTACGATGGCGACTTCATGGGGCCTCCTTCTCAAGAACCAAACCCAACAAAAGACGTGTGCGATCTAGCTCGTACCGCGGAGAAGCCAAGTTGCAACAGGCGCCGTCTGGCGTTCAGCTCTCAGGAGACGCCTCCAGCTGCCGACTTCACCGAGCCTCAGATAGGCGAGGTGCGAAATATTATCAGCCCCAACACACTCAAGAAGGCGGTCTGTGAGCAGAACTCGGTCCCATTACAGGAGAAGAAGAAGGCACGCAAAATAAAGACTAAGAAGGGTGCGAGCCAGCCGGCACCGAGTACGATCCGTGCTCAGGACGGGCCACCTTCACCGCAGGATATCTCGAGGAGGGTGCATGTGGCGGGTAGGGCGATGCTATCGAGAAATATGCTCAATGCTGCAACCGGTGCTATGCGGAGTCTGCATGACAGTGTTCTTGCTTTGGAGAAGCGGCGTCTCAGAGAGAAGGATGTGGCATACCCGGTTTTCGCGGCCAAGGTGCCAGAGGGCAAGGGCTTTGTGGATAACTCCATCGGGCGTACGATCGTCCTGCGTTTTGATGACATCCACGCTATGTTGAACCTTCATCCGCTGCACTACACCTTCGTTCGGCTATTTTCGCTGAGTATGGAGATGCGGATCATTCGCGACAAGACCCCGGACTCGTGATAGTCGACCCCTTCTACATGTGTGCCAAGATCTTGGGAAGCGATGGGGACCGGCAAGTCGCGAGTTCTTACCTCGAAGGCGTCATTCTGGCAAACCAAGATAAGGATAACTTCCTCGTGCCTTACTTTCCCGAGTAAGTCCTCCCCTCAACCGGCCCGTAACATATGAATTCTTACATTTCGATCGTTTTTCTTTTAACATTCCGTGTTTTCTGCACTGACACACGTTGCACGCTCATCCTCCTAAGCCCCAAATATTCCATGGCCACGTATTTCGACCCGGACCGTCAGTCGAACGTAGACTACACAAATGTCAAGAAGGTTCTTGATGATGTTCTCCCCGGCTACGCCCAATCTGGAGGCACCTTCACCAGGCCTATTCGTAAGTACGGCAAGCACGTGTTCTCCCACAATACGACGTTCTGCTGCGTCAAGTAGCCTCCTGGCGGTCAGAAGGGTGCCTACTACGCCATCCATCACATGCGGGCGATCTTACGGGACCATCATCAACTTCTGCTACCGAGTAAACTCAAAGATTGGGCCGCGAGCGTGTCGGCAATCCAGGACGCGGACCTCCGACAAGAATTCTTTCGCATCCAGTCGGAGTTTGCGGAAATCATCCATCAAGATGTCCTTCGTACCTCGGGGCAGTTCTACCTCAGAAATCAACCGTCCAAAAGTGACATCGACACAATGCTACAAATGCAGGATGACAACGCCCGTTCTTTCATGACTCCCACGATAGACGGCGGCTTCATCCACGCTCCGGTCCCTTGAGTCGAGTTGTCTAGTTCTGAAACATCGATTGGATCATGTTGTAATTAAACTTTAATGAACTTGTAGTATGTCTCTTTGGTTTCGAGAGTCGTTCAACTTAGATGTAATCGATGCTATTAATGTCTTGCTTTTCTCTTCCGATCGTTTTGTTGCATACTTATATATTGCTTATGTATTGTCTGTGAATTGGTACTAACTTTCGTTTGGCTAGTGCATAGCGATGCCGACGTATGTCGTGTACAAGGGTAAGGTTCCCGGAGTCTACGATGACTGGGAGGAGTGTCGGAGACAGGTTCACCGATTCAGCGGTCACAGTTACAAAGGGTACACCACTAGGGCCGAGGCCGAATCTAGATACGCCCGCTATCTAGCGGGAGAGGGGAGGGAGCGTTGGAGGAACCGTATGAAGACGAGTTCCATCGTGATGATGCTCATCGTGATGACCGCAGCTCTCTTCTATGTGATGGTAGTTTAGATGATCGATATTGACTTGTAATGTGAAGACAGACTCGCTACTCGCGGTCTCGAGACTTGTAATATAATGTTCTATCTTTGTTTGGTCTTTTCAATTCGGAGACTAATATGATGAATTGTATTCGGAGACTAATATGATGAATTGTATTCAAAGACTAATCTTCTATTGTATTTGATGAATCTGTTGTTGATGTGTGCTGTCTATATTTTGTCAAATTATACATTTTGTAACCTGTGCAAAAAACAGAAAATAATAAAATAAAAAAAACCTAATATTCATACTAATGGCGCATCACATGACAGTGCGCCATTAGTATGACAGTGCATACTAATGGCGCATCACTGGGCAGTGCGCCATTAGTATGCCGCGGTTACTAATGGCGCATCCGGTGGTGGTGCGCCATTAGTATGCCAAAGCACCTGGGTATACATGGCCCCTGGGAGGCATACTAATGGCGCACCCTGGCCTATACTAATGGCGCACCCGAGGTGCACCATTAGTATACCAGATACTAATGGCGCACCAGGTGGTGCGCCATTAGTAAAAATTACTAATGGCGTGCTATTAATGGCGCACCACAGATGCGCCATTAATAGCCATACTAGGTGCGCCATTAGTAGGGGTTTTTCTAGTAGTGAATAAAGCAATTGAAAAGAGCAAATTAACTATGCCTGAAACAAACAAGGAATTGAACAGTTGAGTTGCATACAGTGACTTACCTTAGCAGGTTGAAGAGTCTCAGCGCAGCTCCTACTTCTCTTGCAAGGCTCCTTCCTAACATCTTGTACATGGAAATCCTCAATCTTATCTTCATTGCACCCCCTCTGCAAGGTGACACAAACTAGTTACTCGTCTCATTGGAAGATAAATATGCATACTTTCCAGTCTGTGAACACAAAAGGATGAGATTATAACAAAACAACACCACATAATGAAACATGCCACATCTCTTGCACTAGCACACAATGAAATGAGCATTTACTATGTTTGCACTATGTAAAAACTAGGCATACCTTTGAACTGGATCTCCAGGTACTCGTGGAGAGCCTACTTTAGTGTACAGCCAAACCTTTATGTCACCTATGAGTTAGACAAGGCCCCACTACAGCAGCCCTTAGTGTTTAAATCGTTGACAAGCTATGTTAGAGTGTTAGGTAAGGAACGACAAGTAATCAAAGCAAACAGTCCTAGTATGGCTGGTTGATGCAAACAAGCAATTGAATAGATGTGTGAGCAAATCTTACATATCAAGAAAAGAAGCAAAGAAGGAGGCCTAAAGACCATCACTTGACTAACCAGATTTAAGGGGCATTTAAACATCATGTGCAACGTATGGACTAACATAAACATTGCATATTCCAGATTCTACAATGGAATGCACAAGTATTAGGTTATGCCATGTATGATGATGCCTAAATGTACAGATAGCAGGCATGAGTGATTCATCATTGCACGCACAATTGAATTGCAGGTTAAGGGCCAGTTCGATTCCGCCTTTTTAGGGCTTATTGTCAAAATAAGCCATAAAAGATGTAAAGAAGTCATTTTTCAGTTATGGGCTCGGGCTTAACTAATTTTGCTATGGAGGGGGGTGTTTCGGGTAGAACCTCACTAAAAATTGAAGGGAAGGGGAATAGTGAAATGACTCTATTGTCTGCCTATATTACACTCAAAATGCAATTGCCGACGCCCGTGTCACACCTAACCCTCAAGTAAAAACAAACACGCAAGCGTTCATTGCCCTGCCCTCTTGCATCTCCTCTCCCCTTTCCCTCTACCTCAATCCCCTACCTACAGCACTAGGGTTACTCTAGCGAGCCGTCGCCACTGGTCCCGTCTGGCCTAGTCCTTGACGATGCTATGTCCAACTAAGCTACATGGCCGGCGGGTAGGGGCAAATCTCCTTGGCTGCTCCACCCTCTGGCGCCGCCCCTCATTCTCACGGTCTCCAGCAGCTGCTCCACTGTGGTTCGTCCAACGCACTACTCCGGCGGGCGTTGCACAACTACGGCTGATGCCACATTGTGGCAGAAGGCACCTTATTCCCCCTCCCCTCTTCCCAGGTCATGGACTTAAGGTGCCATTGAAGGATGAGCTCATCCAACAAGGTGAGGATCTCCTCTGATTTTTTGCCAAATTTTCATTCTGATCCACTATACGATGAATTGCTATGAGCTGCTTCTGCTGCTGCTATATGATGCATTGCTATGAGCTGCTCCTGCTGCTACTATATGATGAATTGCTATGAGCTGCTGATGCTATATGATGAATTGCTATGAGCTGCTGCTGCTGCTATATGATGAATTGCTATGAGCTGCTGCTGCTATATGATGAGTTGCTATAAGCTGCTCCTGCTGATGCTATATGATGAATTGGTATGAACTGCTCCTGCTGCTGCTATATGATGAATTGCTATGAGCTGCTCCTGCTGCTGCTATATGATGAATTGCTATGAGCTGCTCCTGCTGCTGCTATATGATGAATTGCTATGAGCTGCTCCTGCTGCTGCTATATGATGAATTGCTATGAGCTGCTCCTGCTGCTGCTATATGATGAATTGCTATGAGCTGCTGCTGGTATATGATGAATTGTAGACTGCTGCTGTTGTATGATGAGTTGCTATGAGCTGCTGCTGCTATATGATGCTTTCAGGTGGTGCTGCTATATGATAATAACCAGCCACTTGGACCATCGAATTTCAATAAATAATTGTTCTTCATTTAAATGTGGGTCATGCGTTCTTCATTTAAATTAGGCAATGGGATCTCTATGGAAAACATTGACCAAAGTAGATTGTGCCAAGTAGATGGTATCTTTGTATTTGCATTTTGAGCAAATAGTGATGGTCTGTTTTCCTATCATATTAATTACTGCACTGGGTTCAATTTGTGACGTTTGCAAGTCAATTAATTTTCATATGGGCAGCAAAATGGAAAAAAATACAATGCAATCTAGACTTTCCACTGATCATACCAAAGATAAGCTAAAAACGCAATGAAAAGAACTAGTTGGCTTATTACATGGAGCTTATATTCATAGGTGCTTATTTTCTTAGGATAACTCATAATAATTGTCCCTAAGAAACTTGGTTAGTAGAACTGACATACAAATAACATGTCATGATGATTGCAATGGAGTGACGTACCATAGCACACTGTATAGGCTCACCGCTGCCTCTCCTTTTTTTGCGATGTTCCATGAAATTGCCACATACATCTTGTACTTTTTCATTGTGTAACCCTATTTGCAAGTTGACACGGCTAATTGCAGACATCTCTACATGATACTACATTGCATATCCCTTGCACATATTTAAACCACCAACTAATGATTGTGTGCGTACCATAAACTAGCCATGACTCTGTATGCTGGACTAGCAGGCACTCTAAGGGAGCCTAATGTAGTGCACTGGAATTCCTACATGCCACCTACGATTTTGTGTAATGTACTGCCCCTGTTCCTAAATATATGTCTTTGTAGAGATTCCAGTATGGACCACATACAGATGTATATAGATGCATTTTCGAGTGTAGATTCACTCATTTTGCTCCGTATGTAGCCTATAGTGGAATCTCTAGAAAGACTTATATTCAGGAACGGAGGTACGAGGTAGTATCATGTATGACATCTACATATCTAATTTAGCAGCCAATAGTAGAAATCATTGTCTGCACAAAGGGATTACTGGTCGAAAATCCTAGCAAAGCACGCTGGCAGGCACAGAACAATACAAGAGAGAGAGAGAGACGCACTTACAAGATCATAGCAATGCCTCAGTCCAGGATCTTGGTTGGCCAAGATGTTAGATCTAGAAAAAACATCGTCCTTGTAGTTTTTGCCAGCTGCATAACAGGTAACAACGACCGGTTAGTATATCTGAAGTACATCGGGCAGGTGATGCTAGACGGGTTAGAGGTGACAAGTACCTAGGCCGTGGTGGGTGCTTGGCATCTCTCCAGACGGTGGGAATCAGGTTAGAAACGTCAAGGGTGATGACGTTGTGCTGGCTGTCGGGGTCCGGTAAGGAGATCTAGAACCGTCGAGTAGGGTGTTTGTGGAGCGGCTCCGGTAGGGTGGACTACGGTGTGGGCGAAGCGGATCTGTGGCCGTGGATGAGGGCGTAGGTGAAGTTGCTCCAGTGGTTGGGTTAAGGATGGTGTCAACGGTGCGGATCTGCGACCGTGGACGGAACGTCAGAAGCTGCTCCGATGGTTGGACTAGGAAAAGGGCTATAGATGGAAATGACACTAATGGCGCAGCAGACTTGTGGTGCGCCATTAGTATATACTAATGGCGCACCGCCTTCTGATGCGCCATTAGTGTTGAAACTACTAATGGCGCACCCTGCCGACGGTGCGCCATTAGTACCAATTTTTTTTTGAACTAGTGCGCTTGTCCAAACATACTAATGGCGCATCCACTGGTGGTGCGCCATTACTAGTTGTAACTACTAATGGCGCACCAGCCAGAAGGTGCGCCACTAATGTTATTTTTTTATTATTGTTTTTATTCCTTTTTTTGCAAAAGTACTAATGGCGCACCACCAGGGGGTGCGCCATTAGTAACCTGGATTACTAATGGCGCATTTGTTGCTGGTGCGCCATTAGTAAGTGGGCAGCAACAAGATATTTTGGACAGCCTCTCCTCCCACACTCACTTTCTCCCCACTCCACTGCGAGTGCGCCATGACCCGTGGAGGAAACGCAAGGATCTGTTCGATGGTGAAACCGAACCCCGAAAACGCCCGTGTACGAGGAGCGGCGAGGAAATAGACAAGCTGTTGAAAAATTGGAAAGACTGCCCACTGCCGGGAAAGAAGCAAAAGGCGCCAGAGCCGCTGCTGAAGGTATGGAAAACGAGGTCTGTTTTCTGGGACTTGCCGTACTGGAAGATCCACCGTGTGCCTCACAGCCTTGATGTCATGCATATCACGAAGAACGTGTGCGAGAGTCTGCTTGGTACCCTGCTCAACATGCCATAGAGGACCAAAGATGGGCCGAAAGCAAGGGCAGACTTGAAATCAATGGGCATCAGGCAGGAGCTTCACGCTATATATGATGATGATGATGATGATGATGATGATGAGGCGAAGCAGGACACAGAAAGTCGTCGCAAAGGAAAAAAGGCCAAGAAGACCGGAAATGACTACCCTCCCGTGTGCTTCACTCTAAGTCAGGAGGAGATCGAGCAGTTTTTCACCTGCCTCCTAGGAGTAAAACTTCCTTACGGTTACGCGGGGAAGATAAGCAGATACCTAGACCCAGCGAAGCAAAAGTTCAGCGGGATGAAGTCTCACGACTGTCACGTGCTGATGACGCAGATACTTCCAGTTGCAATCCGTGGGATCATGGACGCGCACGTCCGTGAAACGCTATTTGGCCTATGCAACTTCTGCGATGTCATCTCTCGGAAGTCGATTGGCGTGAGGCAACTCAGAAGGCTACAGGAAGAGATCGTGGTGATACTATGCGAGCTTGAGATGTACTTCCCGCCCGCATTCTTCGATGTTATGGTGCATCTGCTGGTCCATATAGTGGAGGATATTATCCAACTCGGGCCGATGTTCCTGCACAGCATGATGCCGTTCGAAAGGATGAATGGTGTCATCAAAGGATACGTTCGCAACATGTCACGTCCAGAGGGAAGCATAGCCAGGGGCTTTCTGACCGAAGAGTGCATCTCCTACTGCACGAATTATCTAGGCATCGAGAACCCCGTTGGTCTACCCGTCAACAGGCACCTCGGCAGGCTCGCTGGATGGGGTCACCGTGAGGGTCGCCGCGAAATGCATGTCGACTTCGAGGGTCGACTCGCCGACTTTGAAAGAGCAAACGTAGTCGTGCTACAACACATAGACGTGGTCGATCCTTGGGTGGTAGAGCACAAAACCTTTATTAAGAAGACGTACAATGACCGAGGCCAACAGAGGACGGACGGAGATATACTCAAAGAGCACAACTCATGTTTCACGCGTTGGTTCAAGCAGAAGCTTCTGTCGTACCCTTTACATGAGGATTCTTCCGCGGAAGAACAACTCATATTCACCTTGTCACAGGGCGCCGAGCACAACCTAATGACCTATGAGGCATACGATATCAACGGATACACATTCTACACCGAGGCCAAGGACATGAAGAGCGATGGTTATCAGAACTCCAGGGTAACGATGGAATCCTACACTGGTAACGACAAGGACAGATACTACGGAAGGATCGAGGAGATCTGGGAGCTGAGCTACGCTGGAGAGAAGGTCCCGATGTTCCGTGTCAGATGGGCCAAGAACGTCATAAAAGAAGACCGGTATTTCACCACCATGGTTATACCCGAAGCCAAATCCAAGACCGCGGGCGCAAACGTCACCGCGAAAAATGAGCCATAGGTACTGGCTTCCCAAGTGGACCAATGCTTCTTCATTACCGACCCGCCAAAGCCCAGTCGTGTTGTCGTGAGGAGAGGCAAAAGGAAGATCATCGGAATGGATGGAGTAGCCAATGAGCAAGACTTCGACAAGTACGGCGACCCGAGGATCAAACATGACGACGGTGATGAAGTAGCAGCATACACCACAAGAAGAAGCAGGACCACCCTACCTAAAGGACGTCCGTTCCACAGAAGAACTCCATTTGCGAAAAAGAAGGACAAGAAGATTGTGAACAGATAGCTAGCTAAGATCGATTGTATTTAAATCGTAGCCTTCATTTCTCGATTGTATTTCATGGGCACTTTTTGAACTATCATGAATATTTTCAAATTTCATGGACACTCGATCTCGATCCCCCTCCATCTCGATCGCTATCCCACCTCGCCAGATCCGGTCCCCCTCGCCGCCGAGCACCCCCCGGTCCACCGGCCGCCGCCGCCGACCCCCCGCACCCTCGATTCCCCTACTCAACCGCCACCGCCGACCCCCCGCACCCCTCCCCTACTCAACCGCCGCCACCGACCCCCCGCACCCTTCCCCGCTCCACCGGCATTACTGTTTGATGATATTTTTTAAAAAATTATTACTGTCTTATAAAAAAATTACTGTTATGATTTAAACAAGTTTGAACATATTTAAACACAAAAAAGTATCAAACAGCATTTTAAATGCATAAAAAAATTTTGTGGAGCCTAGGAATCGAACCCAGGACCTCCTGGTGTGAGAATGGGCACCTGACCAGTCGAGCTAGTAGAGGGGACTTGATGTGGATAAGGTCAGGTGGGAGATAACCTGTTGGCTCGAGCGG
This sequence comes from Triticum dicoccoides, assembly GCF_002162155.2. Lineage (NCBI taxonomy): Eukaryota > Viridiplantae > Streptophyta > Magnoliopsida > Poales > Poaceae > Triticum > Triticum dicoccoides. Next base: position 134,744,116 of record NC_041389.1, read on the forward strand.
AAATAAAAAAAATACTAATGGCGCACCAGGTCGAGGTGCGCCATTAGCATGTATATACTTATGGCGCACCGAGGGGTGGTGCGCCATTAGTATTGTGCCCCCCTACTTCTGATCCCCTCTCTCTCCCTCGCCCGAGCCCTCGCCCTCGATCCCCTCTCTCTCCCTTGCCCTCGCCCTCGCCCTC
>NC_041389.1:134744406-134807655 GCF_002162155.2 Triticum dicoccoides
CCTTGCCCGAGCCCTTGCCCTCGATCCCCTCTCTCTCCCTCGCCCTCGCCCTCGCCCTCTCCTCTCCCGACGCCGCCGCCCCGCCGCCCTCGACGCCGGCCAGATCCGCCGCCACCTCTGCTCGAGCTGCTCCCATCAACCACGCCGCTGCTCGCGTGCTTCTTCTCTCCCGCGACCCCGCCATTGAAGGTCTCGCAAGGTCCTCTTCTCCTCCCCCTCCCCCTTTATTCGATTCGATTGTGCCGCCGTCAAGGTTCCCTGATGATGCTGGTTCCTCTCGCGCGCAGGCTGCAAGCACCTCGGACCGCGTGTGCCTAGTTCTTCCCGGGACGCTGCCCCGACCCTACTACCCACGCCATCAGGGGAGCTCGTCAAGGTATCATCCCCCCTCTCTCTCTCTGCTCTCTCCATCTCTCATGCTCTGGCGTGTTTTTTTCCTAAGGGACGAAACTATGTTCTCTTGTTGCTATTGCTAGGTGTTTTTGTCTGCCATGTACGTACATACCTAGAGTAGTTGATTAGATGCAGAATTCTTTGTCAAAAAATATGTGATTTCCATTCTGCAGTGTTGAACTTGTTTTAGTGTTCGTGTCTGCTCTGTCAAAAAAATTGGGGAAAATCCTGCCAGTTAAGCTGGCTGATTAGTATATATTTAGTCATTTTTAGTGTTAATATATGTCACTCCGTGTGCATGATTTCTTCTCAACAAGTTCCAGAAACTTTGTGAAATACTATAATATACCACTTTTTATTCATGTATTAGAACTCTGTCCAAAGCTCAAAATACGAAAACAAATTTATCTTATGCCTTATGCCTTATGTCTGTGCAATTGGTGATTTTTTCAAAATGTTTTCTATTTCCATGGGGATAAATTTATCTTATGCCTTATGTTCATGCGATTCAGTTCATTTGTTTTGAGTTGCGCAGTAGGGCAAAGCCCCACACCCCCTGTTATATTTATTTAAATTAAGATTACAAGGCTACAAGTAGAAAATAAAATGCACATTAGAACTATACATGGAAGCAGGTGCCTTTGTGTTCTGGTAGTCCTTTAGAACTATACATGGAAACATAATCTTCCTTATCAAGACAAACATAATAGAAGCAGGTGCAGGAGCTGTAGTACTCCATTTGGAGACTTTAACTGGATCAGATTAGGTACTCCATTTGCTGTAGTACTCCTGTTAACTGAAACTAGTGACTCTGCTGCTGAAATTACCGTTGAAATCGAGGTAAAATCACTGTTGAACTGGGTGTAAAATCACTACTGTTGATATTCAAATTTAAACTTGAAAATGAAAATTGAATTGGAGAATTAAATCACTGTTTTTTAGTCCCCATTTCTGAACCTATGCTAACCTTGCAAGCATCATAATAGGCAATGTACTCCAAAATACTATAAGAACTGGAGTAAAAGATGACTGCATCTCACAGAATATAAGAAATGGGGACTCTTGGCTAAGTATGGCAATGCCACAGAGTAATAATTAACTAACTGAAAATTTGACATTCTGGACTATGCTTGGCTCTGGTTTTGTGAAATCTCATCTCTTTTCTAGTGCCATGACTAGTCATGAATTTTATTTTACTATCCCCACTTTATAACATTCAGAAATTGTTTACTAGCTCAAGCTTCTCCTTTGCACTTTATCACTTCAATCTGCTGCTACCTCAAGCTTCTCGTTTACACTTGTGCCAAGTAGCATTTTTTCCTTGTATAATTATATGATGGTTGACTGAGCTGCTACTTTTTCCTTGTAGAAGATCGCAGGTCGAGTGGGAGGGATCCAGTTGCGACGACACCGAATCACTAGCAAGGCAGCTGCCTAGAATAATATGTATTTTTGTTACGCTTTCAGTTCGTGTCAGCAGGGAGATATAATGTTTTACAATCTTTCTGGTTATATTGGAGTTAGGTTTTTTGAATATGAGTAGCAGTGACTTGGATATACCTTATGGAGTTGTAACAGTTCCTCTTGGTGCTTAGGTGCATTTTCTTTGTGTAACTTGGTAGTTCAAACGGAATGTATCTCATTTTGTAGACAGATTATTTTCTGGAATATCATATATTCAAATTTGTAATGAATGATGGCTTCTACCTTGGGGTGTGGTTTCATGGGCAGTCTCCTTGGCTAGCCTGAGTGGCCCTTGCTGCCCATGCTAGGCTGTCTCTTTCATAAATCAATGCATACTGATGTTCATATGTCATGTTTCATGCATGGAGAAAATTAGCTCCGTGCGGTCGCAAAGATGTACAAAATGGAGGATACCATCTTCTAACTCAAGGGTTTTTTGTGATGCTATGAAAGATTATAAAAAGAGGAGAAATAATCCCACTAAGCCTGGTTAGTTTTGCATAGTTTCCTTGTCATTACAATGGCATGTGGCTTTCTGGCTTTACAAAACATCATCATCATCAAATCTAACTTTTGGCTAGCTGATTCCCAATATGCAGTATTTCTTTGTCACTTTTTCTAAAATTAGTTTGGTTATATATATATATAGTATCAGACTGGCAGTGCAAAATATGTGAATGTGGCAGTTCACTGTGCATAATGACATGTTAACATCCACACACACTCAAACCAGCTGACTGTTACCATCCACACACACTCAGATTTGTTTTATCAAACCAATAAAATTTCCTTTTGACTGTTTATCCTCTACTAGCTTTTTTTTCTCTGAGGAAAATAAGTAGCTTTGTGTGTCGATATTCAGCAGCTATCCACAAACACGCAAGGAACAACACACACACACAGATTACCTGCAACTAAGATTGTGGTGCTAGTAGAGGCACATTGTGGCCTTTTCATCCATATGAAAGTAGAGGCACATTGTGGTGCTAGTTTGCTGGGTTTTGTCTCCGACCATCGTGTCGTGATGATATTGCAGGTACCTCGAGAGGCCCTTGAGTTTGCCGGAATGTCGATTAACTTCCGTTCCGGCAAATTCGGGTACTCCATATGTCCTATTTTCAGCAAAGGTCATGCTGAAATTTTCCGTGAATTTTAGCATGACTTTGCTAAAAATAGGACATATGGGGTACTTGTGACTAATGCATGGGCCGGGGTATCTTAGTATTTAATTAAGTAGGATCAAGTGCCCCGGCGTACTTGTGACTAATGCATGGCTTTTAGGGTGCCTCGGTGTCGATAAAAACTGAAATGATGAAAGGTTAGGCTTTTAGGGTGCCTTGGCGTCGAAAAACCCTCAATGATAAAAGCTTAGATTTTAGGATGCCTCGGTGTCGACAAACCCTAAATGATGAGACCATGATCTTGTTCCTTGACAATAACCAACTTTTTGACCAAACTTTGTTTCTATTTAGAGAGAAACATGGCCCACAACGATGAGGCCGGGGGTTCGGGCGGCAAGGCATTCTGGGAGCTGTCCCAGGAGATGGAGGAACAACCTCACTTGTATGAGGCCGCCGCCTTCCCCACCGATCCTGAGACCACGGATGGTGCCGCCGAGGATGACCACACTGATGCCACCACTGATGGTGCCGCCGAGGATGCCACCACTGATGATGGCGGCGCACGCACAGATGGCAGCCAACCGAAGAGGCAACGGAAGGACCGGCGCCCGATCGTGCTCCGCACCCTCAAGGAGGAAGTTACTGAAGTGGACTCCAATGGGAATCCAACGGCGCCCGAACGAATAGTCAAGGGGTACTCGCTTCATCTCGGGTGCATTGTCCGGAGCACCATCTCGATCAACACCGAGAACCTGAGGCATCCTGACCGAGGGAATTTGCGCAACCTCCTCTTCACGAAGCTGCACGAACGATACAAGTTCCCCGCTGAATTTGAAAACACAAGCCTCAAAGGGAATAAAGTGAACAATGCTGCCCTCACGAAGATGAGCAAGGCCCTGTCTACTTGGAAAAGCAATGTGAAGAGAATGATCGAGAAAGGTGAGAGTTATCAGAAGATCATGGAGAAAAATCCTTCGATCACCGAAGATGACTACAACGACTTCAAGATCAATTGCTCGAGCACCGCAAGCTCCCAATCAAGTGAGTGGGGGAAACAAATGCGGGAGCTGAACATAGGGGAACACACACTCGGTCCCGGCGATTACAGAGTGGCGGAGCCTATATGGGACAAGGAGGACGCGGACCATGCCGAGCAAGGCCTACCACCCCGCTTCGAGAAATACAGCGGTAACAAGCAGACTAGGAACTATGTCAGGGCCCGGTACAAGGAGGACCCGATAACAAAGGATCTTACCACGGATCCGAAGACCAGGGCGCTTGAGCTTGTTCTGGTAAGGAATACACCCCCGCGTAATTAGCTCCATATGGTTGCATTCTAATTAATGAAGCCAAATTTCTAAATGGTTCACATTCCTTCCGCAGGCGACTGAAAGCAGTAGCGCGGAGTCGACTAAGAGCAACCCTTGGGACACCACTCTAAATAGGGGGTTGAATGTAATGAAGAACAAGGATAAGCTCAGTAAGCCGACGTCAGCTGGTCGTGTGGCCGGCAAAGGCTTGTCGACAAAATGGGGGTCATACTATACCGCTGGTGTGCGGAAGGAGAAAAAGACCAGCTCGGAAAGCCAGGCGCGAGAGGTTCAAGAACTCAAGGCACAGGTGGCGCGGATTCCGGAGATTGTCCAAGAGCAAGTGGAACAACGACTCGGAGCGACGATCACCGCCCTTGTGCCTACCTTGATCTCGGGGTTGAGTGCGTGGATTGCGGGCGGCCAACAGGGGCCGCCCCCGATTCCTAGCTTCACGGCCAGCAACTCGCATAATGCGATGGCGGGGCCATTGGTGCCTCCGGCGGAGGCGGCATTGGTGTCTCCGACGCCGGCACGGGAGCTTAATGCACCCGGGTGTACGCCGGCCGGCACCTCTTCAGCAAGCGGCCCCTCCGTCAACTGCACGCCCGCCGTTGGCGGTGCCTCAACATTAGCCGAGCTCGACGCCATCATCACGGTAACTAATTAAGCCTCTCTCGGCCGAGGACTTCATCGCCTTGCCTTTGACTGGGCATCCCTGACGCCCTACATGTTTTCGCAGGGCGCCGCTGATGTTCCGTGCACTCTCCTCCACTTCGTGAACAACGAGTTGGTCGATGTCGCCAAGGGCAAAATCGTTCAACCGGGCAACCCCTTGTTCCACGGTACCCAGATGCCACCCAACTTGTTTAGGGTTCAACTGGTTCGGGTGCTGCCAGGCTACGACGACTTGTTACCTCCGATTCGACCCGTCAGGGCCGACGATGAAGACGTGATGACCCTCAGCGCCTGCCTGAGCTGGCCCCTGCTTTGGCCGAAGAGCCAGATTCGTTTGGGGGCGGGGGACACCACCCCAAAGACAACACCGCCAGTCGTGCCGGCGCCAAGTCGGCCCCATGGCAAGACCGCCGTAACGGTGCCGGACATCCCTGTGCCACTGGATCCAAACATGCATATGGCACAGGATCAGAACGACGACGACGACGACGATGATACATTTGGCAATGTCGATCAGTACTTTGCCGAGCATGGGTACGATGGCGACTTCATGGGGCCTCCTTCTCAAGAACCAAACCCAACAAAAGACGTGTGCGATCTAGCTCGTACCGCGGAGAAGCCAAGTTGCAACAGGCGCCGTCTGGCGTTCATCTCTCAGGAGACGCCTCCAGCTGCCGACTTCACTGAGCCTCAGATAGGCAAGGTGCGAAATATTATCAGCCCCAACACACTCAAGAAGGCGGTCTGTGAGCAGAACTCGGTCCCATTACAGGAGAAGAAGAAGGCACGCAAAAGAAAGACTAAGAAGGGTGCGAGCCAGCCGGCACCAAGTACGATCCGTGCTCAGGACGGGCCACCTTCACCGCAGGATATCTCGAGGAGGGTGCATGTGGCGGGTTGGGCGATGCTACCGACAAATATGCTCAATGCTGCAACCGGTGCTATGCGGAGTCTGCATGACAGTGTTCTTGCTTTGGAGAAGCGGCGTCTCAGAGAGAAGGATGTGGCATACCCGGTTTTCGCGGCCAAGGTGCCAGAGGGCTTTGTGGATAACTCCATCGGGCGTACGATCGTCCTGCGTTTTGATGACATCCACGCTATGTTGAACCTTCATCCGCTGCACTACACCTTCGTTCGGCTATTTTCGCTGAGTATGGAGATGCGGATCATTCGCGACAAGACCCCGGACATCGTGATAGTCGACCCCTTCTACATGCGTGCCAAGATCTTGGGCAGCGCTGGAGAGCGGCAAGTCGCGAGTTCTTACCTCGAAGGCGTCATTCTGGCAAACCAAGATAAGGATAACTTCCTCGTGCCTTACTTTCCCGAGTAAGTCCTCCCCTCAACCGGCCCGTAACATATGAATTCTTACATTTCGATCGTTTTTCTTTTAACATTCCGTGTTTTCTGCACTGACACACGTTGCACGCTCATCCTCCTAAGCCCCAAATATTCCATGGCCACGTATTTCGACCCGGACCGTCAGTCGAACGTAGACTACACAAATGTCAAGAAGGTTCTTGATGATGTTCTCCCCGGCTACGCCCAATCTGGAGGCACCTTCACCAGGCCTATTCGTAAGTACGGCAAGCACGTGTTCTCCCACAATACGACGTTCTGCTGCGTCAAGCAGCCGCCTGGTGGTCAGAAGGGTGCCTACTACGCCATCCATCACATGCGGGCGATCGTACGGGACCATCATCGACTTCTGCTACCGAGTAAACTCAAAGATTGGGCCGCGAGCGTGTCGGCAATCCAGGACGCGGACCTCCGACAAGAATTCTTTCGCATCCAGTCGGAGTTTGCGGAAATCATCCATCAAGATGTCCTTCGTACCTCGGGGCAGTTCTACCTCAGAAATCAACCGTCCAACAGTGACATCGACACAATGCTACAAATGCAGGATGACAACGCCCGTTCTTTCATGACTCCCACGATAGACGGTGGCTTCATCCACGCTCCGGTCCCTTGAGTCGAGTTGTCTAGTTCTGAAACATCGATTGGATCATGTTGTAATTAAACTTTAATGAACTTGTAGTATGTCTCTTTGGTTTCGAGAGTCGTTCAACTTAGATGTAATCAATGCTATTAATGTCTTGCTTTTCTCTTCCGATAGTTCTGTTGCATACTTATATATTGCCTATGTATTGTCTGTGAATTGGTACTAACGTTTCGTTTGGCTAGTGCATAGCGATGCCGACGTATGTCGTGTACAAGGGTAAGGTTCCCGGAGTCTACGATGACTGGGAGGAGTGTCGGAGACAGGTTCACCGATTCAGCGGTAACAGTTACAAAGGGTACACCACTAGGGCGTTGGAGGAACCGGATGAAGACGAGTTTCATCGTGATGACCGCAGCTCTCTTCTATGTGATTGTAGTTTAGATGATCGATATTGACTTGTAATGTGAAGACAGACTCGCTACTCGCGGTCTCGAGACTTGTAATATAATGTTCTATCTTTGTTTGGTCTTTTCAATTCGGAGACTAATATGATGAATTGTATTCGGAGACTAATATGATGAATTGTATTCAAAGACTAATCTTCTATTGTATTTGATGAATCTGTTGTTGATGTGTGCTGTCTATATTTTGTCAAATTATACATTTTGTAACCTGTGCAAAAAACAGAAAATAATAAAATAAAAAAAACCTAATATTCATACTAATGGCGCATCACATGACAGTGCGCCATTAGTATGACAGTGCATACTAATGGCGCATCACTGGGCAGTGCGCCATTAGTATGCCGCGGTTACTAATGGCGCATCCGGTGGTGGTGCGCCATTAGTATGCCAAAGCACCTGGGTATACATGGCCCCTGGGAGGCATACTAATGGCGCACCCTGGCCTATACTAATGGCGCACCCGAGGTGCGCCATTAGTATACCAGATAAAACTGGCGCACCAGGTGGTGCGCCATTAGTAAAAATTACTAATTGCGTGCTATTAATGGCGCACCACAGATGCGCCATTAATAGCCATACTAGGTGCGCCATTAGTAGGGGTTTTTCTAGTAGTGAATAAAGCAATTGAAAAGAGCAAATTAACTATGCCTGAAACAAACAAGGAATTGAACAGTTGAGTTGCATACAGTGACTTACCTTAGCAGGTTGAAGAGTCTCAGTGCAGCTCCTACTTCTCTTGCAAGGCTCCTTCCTAACATCTTGTACTTGGAAATCCTCAATCTTATCTTCATTGCACCCCCTCTGCAAGGTGACACAAACTAGTTACTCGTCTCATTGGAAGATAAATATGCATACTTTCCAGTCTGTGAACACAAAAGGATGAGATTATAACAAAACAACACCACATAATGAAACATGCCGCATCTCTTGCACTTGCACACAATGAAATGAGCATTTACTATGTTTGCACTATGTAAAAACTAGGCATACCTTCGAACTGGATCTCCAGGTACTCGTGGAGAGCCTACTTTAGTGTACAGCCAAACCTTTATGTCACCTATGAGTTAGACAAGGCCCCACTACAGCAGCCCTTAGTGTTTAAATCATTGACAAGCTCTGTTAGAGTGTTAGGTAAGGAACAACAAGTAATCAAAGCAAACAGTCCTAGTATGGCTGGCTGATGCAAACAAGCAATTGAATAGATGTGTGAGCAAATCTTACATATCAAGAAAAGAAGCAAAGAAGGAGGCCTAAAGACCATCACTTGACTAACCAGATTTAAGGGGCATTTAAACATCATGTGCAACGTATGGACTAACATAAACATTGCATATTCCAGATTCTACAATGGAATGCACAAGTATTAGGTTATGCCATGTATGATGATGCCTAAATGTACAGATAGCAGGCATGAGTGATTCATCATTGCACGCACAATTGAATTGCAGGTTAAGGGCCAGTTCGATTCCGCCTTTTTAGGGCTTATTGTCAAAATAAGCCATAAAAGATGTAAAGAAGTCATTTTTGAGTTATGGGCTTGGGCTTAACTAATTTTGCTATGGAGGGGGGTGTTTCGGGTAGAACCTCACTAAAAATTGAAGGGAAGGGGAATAGTGAAATGACTCTATTGTCTGCCTATATTACACTCAAAATGCAATTGCCGACGCCCGTGTCACACCTAACCCTCAAGTAAAAACAAACACGCAAGTGTTCATTGCCCTGCCCGCTTGCATCTCCTCTCCCCTTTCCCTCTACCTCAATCCCCTACCTGCAGCACTAGGGTTACTCTAGCGAGCCGTCGCCACTGGTCCCGTCTGGCCTAGTCCTTGATGATGCTATGTCCAACTAAGCTACATGGCCGGCGGGTAGGGGCAAATCTCCCTGGCTGCTCCACCCTCTGGCGCCGCCCCTCATTCTCATGGTCTCCAACAGCTGCTCCACTGTGGTTCGTCCAACGCACTACTCCGGCGGGCGCTGCACAACTACGGCTGATGCCACATTGTGGCAGAAGGCACCTTATTCCCCCTCCCCTCTTCCCAGGTCATGGACTTAAGGTGCCGTTAAAGGATGAGCTCATCCAACAAGGTGAGGATCTCCTCTGATTTTTTGCCAAATTTTCATTCTGATCCACTATACGATGAATTGCTATGAGCTGCTTCTGCTGCTGCTATATGATGCATTGCTATGAGCTGCTCCTGCTGCTGCTATATGATGAATTGCTATGAGCTGCTGCTGCTATATGATGAATTGCTATGAGCTGCTGTTGCTGCTATATGATGAATTGCTATGAGCTGCTGCTGCTATATGATGAGTTGCTATAAGCTGCTCCTGCTGATGCTATATGATGAATTGGTATGAACTGCTCCTGCTGCTGCTATATGATGAATTGCTATGAGCTGCTCCTGCTGCTGCTATATGATGAATTGCTATGAGCTGCTCCTGCTGCTGCTATATGATGAATTGCTATGAGCTGCTCCTGCTGCTGCTATATGATGAATTGCTATGAGCTGCTGCTGGTATATGATGAATTGTAGACTGCTGCTATTGTATGATGAGTTGCTATGAGCTGCTGCTGCTATATGATGCTTTCAGGTGGTGCTGCTATATGATAATAACCAGCCACTTGGACCATCGAATTTCAATAAATAATTGTTCTTCATTTAAATGTGGGTCATGCGTTCTTCATTTAAATTAGGCAATGGGATCTCTATGGAAAACATTGACCAAAGTAGATTGTGCCAGGTAGATGGTATCTTTGTATTTGCATTTTAAGCAAATAGTGATGGTCTGTTTTCCTATCATATTAATTACTGCACTGGGTTCAATTTGTGATGTTTGCAAGTCAAATTAATTTTCATATGGGCAGCAAAATGGAAAAAAATACAATGCAATCTAGACTTTCCACTGATCATACCAAAGATAAGCTAAAAACGCAATGAAAAGAACTGGTTGGCTTATTACATGGAGCTTATATTCACAGGTGCTTATTTTCTTAGGATAACTCATAATAATTGTCCCTAAGAAACTTGGTTAGTAGAACTGACATACAAATAACATGTCATGATGATTGCAATGGAGTGACGTACCATAGCACACTGTATAGGCTCACCGCTGCCTCTCCTTTTTTTGCGATGTCCATGAAATTGCCACATACATCTTGTACTTTTTCATTGTGTAACCCTATTTGCAAGTTGACACGGCTAATTGCAGACATCTCTACATGATACTACATTGCATATCCCTTGCGCATATTTAAACCACCAACTAATGATTGTGTGCGTACCATAAACTAGCCATGACTCTGTATGCTGGACTAGCAGGCACTCTAAGGGAGCCTAATGTAGTGCACTGGAATTCCTACATGCCACCTACGATTTTGTGTAATGTACTGCCCCTGTTCCTAAATATATGTCTTTGTAGAGATTCCAGTATGGACCACATACAGATGTATATAGATGCATTTTCGAGTGTAGATTCACTCATTTTGCTCCGTATGTAGCCTATAGTGGAATCTCTAGAAAGACTTATATTCAGGAACGGAGGTACGAGGTAGTATCATGTATGACATCTACATATCTAATTTAGCAGCCAGTAGTAAAAATCATTGTCTGCACAAAGGGATTACTGGTCGAAAATCCTAGCAAAGCACGCTGGCAGGCACAGAACAATACAAGAGAGAGAGAAGCACTTACAAGATCATAGCAATGCCTCAGTCCAGGATCTTGGTTGGCCAAGCTATTAGATCTAGAAAAAACATCGTCCTTGTAGTTTTTGCCAGCTGCATAACAGGTAACAATGACCGGTTAGTATATCTGAAGTACATCGGGCAGGTGATGCTAGACGGGTTAGAGGTGACAAGTACCTAGGCCGTGGTGGGTGCTTGGCATCTCTCCAGACGGTGGGAATCAGGTTAGAAACATCAAGGGTGATGACGTTGTGCTGGCTGTCGGGTTCCGGTAAGGAGATCTAGAACCGTCGAGTAGGGTGTTTGTGCAGCGGCTCCGGTAGGGTGGACTACGGTGTGGGTGAAGCGGATCTGTGGCCGTGGATGAGGGCGTAGGTGAAGTTGCTCCAGTGGTTGGGTTAAGGATGGTGTCGACGGTGCGGATCTGCGACCGTGGACGGGGCGTCAGAAGCTGCTCCGATGGTTGGGTTAAGGATGGCGTCGACAATGTGGATCTGCAGTCGTGGACGGGGCGTCAGAAGTTGCTCCGGTGGTTGGGTTAAGGATGGTGTCGATGATGCGGATCTGCGGCCATGGACGGGGCGTCAGAAGCTACTCCGGTAGGTTGGATGAGGGTGCGAGGAAGCGGATCTGAGGCCGTGGACTTGTGAGTTGGCAAAGCAGCCCCGGTAGGGTTGAGAATGGTATAGGTGAAGCTACTCCGATAGGGTTGACGATGGTGTCGGCGAAGCGGCTCCGGTAGGGTTGAGGAAGGTGTCAGCGAAGCAGCTCCGGTAGGGTTGAGGAAGGTGTCGGCGAAGAGGATCAGAGGCCGTCGATGGGGGCGTTGGTAGGGCGGCTCCGGGGGGTGTGGACGAAGCGTCTCCGGTGGGGAGTACGAATGAGCCACTACAGATGCGCAGCGGTTGACGAGAGTACCGGCAAAGCAGATCTGGCACCGTGGACATGGCCGGCACTGAACGGGCTGTGGTACAGTGGTGGATAAGCAGTCTACTTGTTTCTAGGGGAGGTGGGAGGGGTAGATGCGGCCGCAGAAGCAGATCCGGCAAGGTGGACGCCGTTGGCAGTGAATGGGCTATGGTACACTGGTGGATGATCAGTCTAGGGTTTCGAGAGGGGAGGGGAGAAAGGGCGATGAAGTACGGATGGCGTGATGTAAGATGCTCTGATGCTGTGGAGTTGGTCGTTTTTGCGGGAGGGGGAGAGGAAATGGGGGTGTCGTGTAGTGGGGGGAACCGGAAGTTACCAAAGCAGCCTCGACCTATCATGTAGATGCGGGCGGTATTGTAACTGTTGGTGTCCGTGCACCAAGGACAAAAGGGGAATTTCGCATGCTAAAGACTAAGGTGGCGGAAATTTTAGAAGGAGGCGGGAGATTTTGCCGCCCGCGGGATCGTTCGTATCCAGTTTCAACTAATTTTGGACCGTGCTAGCGGGAAGGTCATGCTAGACTGTGTACACGGGCCATGCGTCAGCAGTTAATAACTGGTGTGAAGTCCACCCTAGAAAAAAAGACAATAACTCAGGATGATGCGCCGATAACTTGCACATTCACACGGGCGCGGCCAATCGTACGGGTGTAGTGGCGCGTTCACAGAAAAAGGGATCAAACGCTCCGCCTATGTATTTCTCATGTAAATAGATAATTTAGTGCCATTGGTTATTTACTTTAAACATAATGCATTGACGTGTTAGTGTAGAGGCGCACAAAAAGAAATGGATATTGTAGTCCGCTACTTAAAAGTGTTACCTCATATGATTACATAGCCTCCATTTCATAAATTGCGTACCCGTTGAATTCATATATGAATATTACATATATTACTTCAAAATAGAAACTTAAATCATCCAAGACTAATGAATTTGAATGCAAGAGTAACAATGGTGCATGTACATGATAGCTACATTGGTTGTTTGAAGAAATATCACTGTAACTTTGGCATGCACAACTGAAAAGGTTTATTTAAATAGAAAAAAATGTGATATGTGAGTGTCCAATCTTTATAGTGTTTAATCGATATTGTACCGTTGGCCACGATACAAAGTAGATATTGACTTATGTTCAAGCGACGCATGTCCACGATCGCTAGATAGTGATACGTGAATGAATTGTGCAATCTCTCTCACATGCATACATATCTCATTTCCCCCTGGGCATCGGAATCACACACGCGCACTTCATGTATTTCTCTCCCTCCGTCAGGGTTAAATTCATCTTTCTACCCCGTCCTACAAGTCTCTCACACAGAAACACACACGCTCTCTCTGTCTAACACGCCCACCCCTTTAATTTCGCGCACCCAAAGCCACTAATGTCTCAAAGTATAATAATGTCTCTCACACATATGCCTAAGGTTAACTCGAGTTCCGGAACCATATGAATACATACAATGGGATTCCAACAGAGCACATTTTGTTTTGAGATTTCTCTCTCTCTCTCTCTCTCTCTCTCACACACACACACACACACACACACACACACACGCGCGCGCGCACACATTGTTTCTACCTTCATTTTTTCTGGCACTTGCATGCACACACATCGTTTGTTTATCTTCGTGAGGCTTTAAGTATGCGTCACACAAATGCTATCTACCTATCCCTTAATATAGCTAGATATGTGTCACACAAACTCCTTCTCCCTACTAGCAAGATGCCCATGCGTGGCACGGAACATCAAGATGCATTTGTATGAGAAGTTTATCTTGTGGGAGAAAAGGATGAACGAGGGAATGCCTTATTTGCAAATGTGGAGAGGGGTGTTGGTATCTTTTTGCAAAATTGCCATAGTTTCCTTCCTATCCGTCGGATATAAATCGGATGGCCTATATTGCAGGATGGCAGGAACACCATCATCACCAACTCTGTTTTTTATAAGAGCAGAGATAAGTGAGTGTCACTGCCCCCCCCCCCCCACACACACACCCACACACCCACACTTCCCAACACTGAAGGAGTAGGGTGACACCTCGATCTTGATACTAATCTATCGACTAGCTTCTCTCTCAAACATAGACACACACACACACACTACCCGGCATAGAAGGAGTAGGGTGGCACATCGATCTTGATAATAATCTATCTACTCCTCTTTCAAACACACACACACACACACAGAGACACACACACTCCCTAGTTGTGCCTCTGTGCCTACCGCACACACTCTCGATACGTCTTTCTCTCCCTCCCCCCCAACAATGACAGCAGAAGGGTGACAACTCGATCTGATCATAATCTGTCAATTGGTTTCTCTCTCAAACATTGTGTCTCGGTGCCTCGCTCGGTAGCCCCCTCGATATGTAGACTTCTCGCGCGCGCACAGCTGTAGTGACGATGACGCTGAACCCAGTGTGCCTTGTTTTTACCGGCCTCATGTGATAGTTTTCACCCTGTTTTCTGTTAATTAACAAGGCAGCCTTTTCTTTGTTACTACTAGTGAATCTGAAATCATTCGGGGAAGACATAAAATATATCACTTCAACCCAATTATCGCAGCAACTATTTTAAAAGAAATTAGCTAGCTGCCCGTGCGTTGCACGGAACATTAAGATGCATTTGTATGAGTAGTTTATCTTGTGAGAGAAAAGGCTGAACGAGGGAAGGCCTTATTTGCGAACATGGAGAGACGTATGGGTATATTTTTTCCAAATTTCCATAGGTTCTTTCCTATCTGTTAGATATAAACCGACGGCCTATATTACAGGATGGCACGCACACCATCATCACCAACTCTGTTTTCTACTCCCTCCGTTCCTAAATACTCCCTCCGTCCGAAAATACTTGTCAGCAAAATGGATAAAAAGAGATGTATCTAAAACTAAAATACGTCTAGATACATTCCCTTTTATCCATTTTGATGACAAGTATTTCCGGACGGAGGGAGTATTTGTCTTTTTAGGTATTTGAACAAGTGACTATGACCGAACCTTACCAACATACTCAAAAAAGTAGTCCATAATTTTGATGTTACCCTCTTTTCTGAGCGGTGCAGTGCTATCTAGATACCTAATAAATAAATCAAGGACAAATCTGACCCCTTCCTGAAAAGACACACGAAGCAAAATGAGTGAATCTACACTCTAAAATATGTCTACATACACATCCATATGTGGTAGTCCATTTGAAATCTGAAAAAGACAAATATTTATGAACGAATGGAGTATAAGAGTAGACATGGAGATATATCTCCAGCATGGTCTATAACAAAAATGTGCTGAGCTGGTTAGCGCCGGATGCTCGCAACCCGATGACATGAGTTCGAATTCTGTCTTTTAACTTTAGATTTTTATATTATATATTACTTATTTAATATATACTTCTTTCGCTACTGTACTGACAGTGGAACCCACAGAGTTCTTAGAATACAAGATTAAGGATGGACTTGTTTTTTTTAACTTTTTGTACGAAGCTGTAGCCACCCTGCAAGTCATGTGTACACTGTACATGCAATTAACTTTTTATAGAGGGACAATCATACAGGCAATTAACTCAAATGGATTGGATGTCACTATTATTTCCCGCATAAGAGCATCTCCAACGGCAGCCGGCAAATTTCCTCCCGCTTCCTTCCACGGAGGACGACATCAAATGCCAGCAGCATACATTTTTATAACTCTAACCAACCAGATGAAATTCGTGCAAACACGGACTGATTTCATATAAGCATGAAGGATTTCGTATAAAAAAGTCGGATCTTCATATAAACATGACATATTTCATTACATTTACATGAACTAAGCGGTGCCAATCCGGCTCTCTTGTATAATTAATACTCCCTCCGTCCGGAAATACTTGTCCTAGAATTGGATGTATCTAGAATTATTTTAGTTATAGATACATACAATTTATCCATTCCTAGAACAAATATTTCCCGCCAGCTGCAGAGGGAGTACCTAATCTAAATGGCCGCGCACGGATCCCTTTGTCTTCCTCATGTTCGTCAGACACTTGCGGGGTCGACGAAGGTCCTTGGAAGAAACGACGCAGCAAAGAAACCACCTGAATGCGCAGTCGTTGCCTCGGTGGTGGCCTTCATGGGTCCCAAGTGGCGGCGGCCTCCCGTGTTCTACTTCTCCTCGATGATGGCGGCAGACACGGAGAAGTTGGCCACCGACTCGTTGCTCTCCACGCACCCGGCTTCTATCTCTGCCTGCATGGCGCTGCCGCAGGCACGGGAGGCGCGCCCACAGAAACGGGAGGCAAGGCCAACGCAGACACTAGTGACGCGGTACGACGCGGCAGCGACGACGCCCGTACCGGCGTGCTCGCCACCGTGCCGGCTAGGAGTAACTCGCCACTCCTCATCGAGCTGAACTAGAGCGGCAAGTTGCTGAACCACGCGCCTGCTTGGGGCGGCAACTGGCTCCGTCGGGCCAAGCGAGGTTGGTGAAGCACCGAGCTGCCTCGCCCGTATCCGGAGGGCTCGGCGGGCCACCCAGCCGGGTAATATGCCTGAGAACGGCTCCTCAGAAGCCATCGGAAGAGTGGAGAAGATGGTGAAGGAGGAGATGGGCGAGCGGCGGAGGGGTGCGATTCTTGCCTGCTGTCTATCTGGCCTCATGTAAATAGAGGGCGGATGGTAGGAGCTTGGCCGGCGTCTGGCCTCGTTTAAACTGAGGGCGGACGGGAGGAGCTTGGCCGGTGTTGCATTTAATTCCGGCCCGCTCATGAATGGACGTGTGGCCGGAGTAGGATTCTCGGTTTGCATGCGGGTTTAATGGAGGCGCCGGGCGTGCAGCGGACGGAGTGGTACTATTCAATTTGATAGCAGTAATGAGCCATCAAATCAGAAAGACCCTCGCCTCTCGTGAAACCGACCAAGCTAGACTGCCCCGCCCTGTAGCCTTTTAAAAATGTATATACTCCACTTTTGTATAGTAGTAGTATCGATGGATTGCGCCATTGAGCAAAACTTGAAATTAAAAAAAATGGTACATATAGAGAGCGCTCATCGCAAAATTATGGATATAGTACTATTAAAAAGGCTTGTCACAATAATGGTGCCCAACACAAGTGCACAACCCACCCCTCAAATAAAACCAAGCACCCTGGAATTCTTTGACAAAACTAAGCACCCTGAATTTTTTTGACAACTATACTGCTAGCTATATGATGTTGGCCATATATATTGTACGTATATAATGTGAAGAAACGAGTGGTAGTACTATACCAACTAAAAGACGAAATGTAAGAAATACTAGTATGTATGTACTGAAGAGTTAAAGTAACGATAAGAAACATAACATAGTTCTGCTGGGGGCTCAACACAACACACCCCTCAAATTAAACTAAGCACACCTGAAATTAAGCTTTGCAACTACTCCAGTAGACACTGCATTAGAACCACCATGAGCAATGACATTTCCACCTTACTCAGAGTCCTCGTCCACGTCCTCGACATCGTCCTTCTCCCTCTTCCTCTTGGCCGATACTTCTTTGCTTGAACTGCACACTTGGCTCTTGTTCTTCATCCAACCCTTGTAGATATTGAAACAAAGGTAGCCATCCATTGCAGCGTAGTGGATGTGGTTTATATCTAGTACATTCCGCTGCCATGCATAACGATGAAACATGTATGGAGGTTTCGCCAGTTTACCGTACGAAGGATGAACCATGGCTCCTGCCAGGGTCAGCATTGAAGGCTGACGAGAGGACACCAGCCGATTTTTCTGTAGGTCGAAGGGGTTGCCTACAACGAGGCCTATCTGACCCAGGACTTCTTGGTCCTTCCCAAAGTCTACAATAACGAATTTGACTAGGTTGCTCTCGAGGAAGTCCTTAAAATCCAGGCATTCAACATCGGCATGGCATATGTGGTAGATCAAGCATAAGTCATGCACGCAAACCTAGATCATGGCGGGCTTCTTCCTCTCTTCGTCCTTTAGATCCTTCTCTTGTCCCAGGACTATGGTGTACTCAACATCTAGCCCAGCGACCCACTCATCATCTGAGTTTTCAAACATGCGTCTGAAGCGAGAAAGGCATCCTTTCACCGTCACGGAAGAACGGGTGTAGATGACGTCAAACTCATCGCCCGTGATGGTTCTAACCTCGTACTCACCACTGATTGTGGAGATTTGGGACACCATGGATTTGGGAGGAGGGTTAGGATTAGTGGAACTGCCGTAATGTGAAAGGACAGGATGATTAGGAGTGAACCGCCGTAGTATTAAAGGACGTGCGGGGACGAGTAGGAGCGAACTGCCAGCGTGCGAACAGTAGGGTATTGGCTTTCCGTTCTCCCATGATACGGGTTTCCGAGAGCCCTTGGATCTGAGATCGAACGGTTGCATGGTGTGATTCTAGACCTATGGGTGAATATCCTATCCTGGAGGGTTATTCTGCAAATTTTTAGCAACTTAGCATGCGACCGTTTGATCTCAGATCCAAGGGCTGCCAGCAGCCCGTATCATGGTCATGCTACGATGACCGTCGCGTCGCTCGCGCGGTCGCGCCCTTGGAGATTTAACACGGTGCATTAGGGTATCTTATGTTGGCATGTCATACATAGTCATCACTTAGTCACTCATACTACAACAAGGTTAGCTATAAGGTTGTCTATAAGTGTATTTTTTTTACTTCTCTATATCTCTTTCTTCGTACTCCCTCCGTCCCATAATATAAGAACGTTTTTGACACTAGTGTAGTGCCAAAAACGTTCTTACATTATGGGACACAGGGAGTACTAGTATTTATTGGATTTGCCAAGGAGTGACCTCTTGCAATGAAATGGTGTGCTTATTAGTTTTTTGTTGCTAAGTTTGCTTCATTTAATTAGCTATAGACTCAAAATTGTCTTTTCACCTAGGTACACGCGCTTAGCACCGTTTCTTCCTTGGGTCACCAAACTAGTTTCTCTCTTCTTGATTAACTTGCCACATCAGACTTTATGCCTATGTGGCAAGCTTAGCACCTGTAGGAGCAAGTAAGTACAATAGTGCGCTTTAGATGGCATTTTTGCATATGTGGAGGAAAGAGAGGTAAGGAAAAAGTGGAGAAGTGGGCTCTCATGCAAGAGCCAGCCTCTACTACATGGTGGAGCATTGGGAGAGGCACCTATATGGAGGTGGTCAGGAATCGGGAGACTCACGCCGGTCGTAGCACCGCAGTTAATATGATAATGGCAAGTAAAATCATGCGGCGCCACCTGTCCAGCAGTAACTTGCTGTCAAATCACACATCCCTACATTTGCAGCAGCCTACTCCCTCGTCTTCTCGCGTCTCTGTCGAACCGACTAGGCGGAACTACCCCGCCTACCGCGCAGGAAAAGCCCGCGCAGTATACTCCCTCCGTTTTTCTAGTTGACCAAGTTGGAGAGGAAAACGAGAGAACTTAATGTTTAGTAGTATTTGCTAAGGCTGGTTGTAATGGCACTACTAGCCTTAGCAATTTTGATGAGGTGTCATAGAATTAAATGAAGAAAGAGAGAGAGTTGAGTACTATGTGCCATACATGGCAATAAATAAAGTACTACATGATACTAATATATGATACTGAGTATTATTAATACAGTTTTGCTAGAACTCATCTAGATGAGATATAATTTGGTCTCATTCATCTTTTATAGCCATTGGATGTGATGCTATAAGATGCGTGTGTGCTGACGTGGGTTGTATTTGTTCTTGTTTTCAAAGTGAATGAGGCCAAATTATATCTCATCTAGATGAGTTCTAGGTACTCCCTTATTAATATCATTTCGTGCAACAAACTGACCACTGCATGTCATGTTTGATAGTCTCAAGTCATTAAAAGCATACAAGCCCCACATCTCTTATTGGTTGATTCCTCTACTTTTGTCAAAAAGTAAGAAACAACGTGAGAGTTAATGCACCACGCTTATGTGTTTACTATTTGGTTTTCGTAAGATGACTTAATACTCACCTAGACGGAGGGAGTATTCGATTTGACAGCGGGCGGCGCAGTTCCCGATACGGCTTTAATGCAGACGAGGGAGGGGGTAGCGGTTCCCGAAATGTTGAACGGCCAATGCATCCTCCTTAAGTTAATGCATGAGGGAAGTAATGGGAGGAGGTCCGGGAAAAGAGGCTGCACGATGTGAATGCAACAAAGTTTGCCCTCATTGCCCTCATATAAAGGCGCCCCTCCATTCCAATGCATCTACCACATTGTACGCACCTAAGTATTTGCCTAAGCACCTACACTAAGCGCAAGAGAGCTCACTCCAGTTCCATGGCGGCGATGCGCGTGAGCGGCCAGCGGCTGTGCCAGATGGTCCACGATGCCGGCCTGCAGCATGGCTCCGAGGATCGTCTCCAGACGGTGTTGGGGACCGGCTAGTGGATGGCCGCTGTCAACGCCAACTACGACTCTCAGTTGGACCAGATGATCGTTGCCACCAGCAACAAGTTCATCGTCCTCAAAAAGCTCACAGATGACATTGCCGTACTCCTCCAGCCTGCGCGCCCGGGCTCCTCATTGTCTGCCACCCTAATCGGCCTCCATGGCCAGAACCTCTTTCAAGCACTGGTGGCCCTGTGACTGCCCACCGACGCCACGAAGAATGTCCACCTGGAGGTCGCGCTTGCCATGAGGCGCCTCGCCCTGCAAGAATTCGTCGACCTACACATCCACGTGTACGAGCAAATCGTGTACATTGGTATCTACAAGGCCAATGAGGACGCTACAACGTTGGCCTTCCTCGGCCGGCTAGAAGCCTTGGATGCCTTTGCTGAGAAGCACCTCGACCTCGCCACAAAAGCCACCGTTCCTTAGCCGCCGGTAGGTGGCCCGGCGCACTAAGTTGAGGAGGAGGAGGTCGTACGTTCATGGATCCATCTTTATTCTTGCCTTTTGTAACCACCACTGCGATCGCATCATCGTGGCCTTAATTCTTATTGTGTTGTTGCATTCAAGTTCCAGTCAATACCGACATGTGCGATCCCTTTGCTTAACTATATGCATCTCTGTAACTAGTACTCCATCCGTCAATTTATAAGTTGTGCTTACCTTCTCCATCAACTTCGTGCAACGCGCAGGCATCTTGCTAGAAACACTAGAATATGTCTATATAATCCATATGTGATAGTCCATTTGAAATCTCTAAAAAGACAAATATGTAGGTTCGAAGGGAGTAATATATTAGGAGTATATCAAAACAAGAGTGTTTTCTTTCAAGTTTGTGAACAAATACTACTATTCTACTACTTTGTATCCGTCGCAACGCACGGGCATGTTGCTAGTAAAAGGAAAAGGCCAGCCGCGTTCGCGTCGCACCCCCACACGCCCGGGAATTGGGAGTACACCGCGGCCCGTCTGGCACGACACATAGCTTAGGGAAGGCGTGTTGCCTAGCATTTTCACTTTCATGTGGGACCGCTATTGAGAAAACCGACACCCCGCCCGCCGCCGGGTTAGAAAACAGAAACGAGGGGAAGATCTAGCTGTAGCACGGAAGCCAAGAAATTTGGTGTCGGATGGGGCTCATTGATAGAGTAGGAGCATTCCGTACTAGTACTACTCCTACTAGTACCAAGTTTGTACTCCTAATACTATATTACTAATACTACCACTATACAACTAGTAGGTACGTGCACGGCAAA
Source organism: Triticum dicoccoides (assembly GCF_002162155.2). Classification (NCBI taxonomy): domain Eukaryota; kingdom Viridiplantae; phylum Streptophyta; class Magnoliopsida; order Poales; family Poaceae; genus Triticum; species Triticum dicoccoides. The sequence continues at coordinate 134,766,024 of NC_041389.1, forward strand.
ACATCGTAGGAACAAAAAACGGGAGGATCTTGTTTTGGGTGATTTTTTTTTCAATCAACGTAGTATGAATATTATGATGTGGGGGGCACCCATGAAGCTTGTGTGGCTTGGTTGCATGGCTATGAAAGGTTAGAGAAAAATAAATAGATAATGTGTTTAGAGTGCACTCCACTAAATAGATATACTTTGGATCCATTGCAACGGACCGGCGCATCTATATCTATACCCCCTATACAGTATGTGAAAAACTCCGAGCACTACTGGCCGTTGGATATCATCCACCAGATTCTGCCACATGTATAATCTAGAAGACTCCATGGTTGAACTTAATTCATGACTAACTTTGCCACAACTAAGCTTAGGAAAAGTTATTAGTTCTTCAAAATGAGAGCCACAAGTTGGCAAGCCTAAGGGAATTTGCCACATTTTTTTGTGTGTATGTCATGTGGGGCCTTAGTGTGGCTTGCCTAAGGTGTGGCTTGAACCAAACACTCACCTAAGTTAATCAAACTTGCCTAACCTTACGCGTGGCAATCTTTGGCAATCTTAGTGGCTGTTTGGTTCCTAGCCACACCTTGCCACACTTTGCCACAACTAACCTTAGGCAAGTTTGACCAAGTTAGGTAGGTGTTTGGTTCTAGCCACACCTAAGGCAAAGAATTTTTATGAGCAGTGAGCCCCACATGTCATAGACACATGGGACTGTTTGGTTCTAGGCCTAGCATTGCCACACTTTGCCACACATTTTTGACAAGCTTGCCTAAGGTTAGTTCATCAAAATGAGAGCCACAAGTTGGCAAGCCTAAGGGAATCTTGCCACATTTTTATGTGTATGCCGTGTGGGGCCCAAGTGTGGCTTGCCTAAGATGTGGCTTGAACCAAACACTCACCTAAGTTGGTCAAACTTGCCTAACTTTAGGTGTGGCAATCTTTGGCAAAGTTAGTCACAAACCAAACATGCCCTAATAACTGTGTGGCAAGATTCGCTTTGGCAAGCCAAAGTGTGGCTAACAAAAGCAACTCAACTGAGGCAAGTGTGGCAAAAATCATGTGGCAATATATGGCAAAAATAGTCACAATTCAAACAGCCCTACTAACCAAATAGCCCCTAACCTTAGGCAAGTTTGGCAACATTGTATGATAAAGTGTGGCATTGCTAGGCCTAAAACCAAACAACCCCTATGTCTACCACAAAACATGTGGCTAACAAAATGGGCACCACAAGTGTGGCAAGATTTGGCAAGAAGTTGTGTCTATGACATGTGGACCATGTAGCTAGAAAAGTGTGGCAAGCCACAAGTGTAGCAATGAACCAAAAACATGCCTAAGATATTGTGTCACGCCTAAGCTTAGGCGTGGCAACCTTAGGCTGCAAACCAAACATCTATATATCTATATCTATACCCCTATATAGTGTGTGAATAACTTTGAAAGTTGGTCGTTGGATGAAGCCAACCCGACGGTAAAAAGATGGCAAATCCGAGCACTACTTGCCGTTGGACATGATCTACATTCCACCAGATTTTGCCACATGTAGAATCTGGAAAAATCCACATGTAGAAGCATATTGCACAAACCACCAGAATCTCATGCGTGCAATGCACGTGTACCTTACTAGTACTAGTTGGTAGTAGTAAGAAACAAATTCTAGTTTTGGCACGAGCTCGTACTGCGGGAGCACCACAAGGCCTGCTGTAGGAGTTACATTTCCCTCTCGGGGCCCACGGGACCGAACTTCAGTGGCTTAGTGCCCGGCTTATGAGTCAATGACATGCGGACTTTAAATGCGGCTGGCCCAGATGTCATTCTCATGGTGGTGGCGTGGTTTGCGACTCACTCGTTCGAGATGAACCGGCCGGTGGTGGCGTGGCCATGGCGAGGGTGCCACAGCTGGGCGTCGGGGCATTACGAAGCATAGATGGCCACACCGGCAGGTACTACATGTAGTATGGAAGTACTTCAGCTAAGGATTGATGCCTGGGACGAAATGTGTCACAACCGCTAGATGAAAATTCGATAGTGCGGGAGTACGGATCGGAGCACAGCAACGGAGCAGGCAAACCGCGTCCAATCGGATGGTTGCCGTAGTTCAGCTGGCCCGCATGTCATGCACACAAAGGCAGAGGAGCGGTGGGGCTGAGAGGGACGAGGGGCACGTTGGGGGGATGAGGATCCCCTGACGCGAACAATCCTACCATTCTGTCATTGGCATGTGGGACCCATAAGCATGGGTCCCACCTGTCAGCAAAGGAAAGGCACGACAAGGCAGTGATAGCCACATTAGAGGATCCATGACCACGTCGGGGGACGTCGTGCCGTGGGTTGGAGCGGCGTCGTGGGAATCGCGTGTGGGTGTGGCAGTGGTAGAAACAAGAAACCTGATGGTTGCCATGGTTCAACTTCCATGGACAAGCTGTCATGCCTGCTGACACATGTATATCAAAATTAGAGTGTTTATATTTCAAGCACGTGAATAAGTATTATTCTGTACTACTTTGGATCCATTGCAACGCACGGGCCAGCACATTGGTAGTAGTAGTGTCCATCTCTATCTCTATAGGCCTTCCCTCGTTCATCCTTTTCTCTCACAAGATAAACTACTCATACAAATGCATCTTGATGTTCTGTGGAATGCACGAGGATGTTTCCTTGGGGGTCTCTCCAGCGCGGCGTGGCCGTAGTTGCAAGTTGACGCCCCTTGAGATGCCGACGTTGAGGGGCACTCGGATTTCCTCCGATGAGCAGGTAAGATGAGTTTGATCACGTGGTAAATACATTCTAAAGACTACTTTCGTGTCCATTTCCTAATTCTCCCCCTGCCCACTGTTTCACAGCTTAGGCTTGGTGTGAGTGTAGATTGGCTTGCATATGTACGGGAGGGTACCAACATCAATTTGCACAACATTTACAACGGTGACACGATTCTCATAGAACCTTTGTCCAACATTGGGATCAGCCATGCAACGGGCCACCGCATGAATTGGTACGATGGAACCACAGTGAGATTGAATAAGATAGCACGAACCTTGCACATGGCGGTCAAAGGCGGACCATGCTGTGTGCGGCCGATTTGTTGCCGTACGAGTATGAAGATGTTGTGCTCCTTTCTAACTGCATCTTTGCGGTGACAAACCAGGGGACTTATTTTGTATGAGACACATCCTACGATATACTCCCTCTCTCACAGTTTATTAGTTTTGAATCTTTTCGTTTTATAAGTTTCAAATTCAAATTTAGAGCTCCCCATCACATGTTGAGATTACAATGTCCATTAAATCGTTGCGTGCTTGTATAGTAAAGAAACAAATCTCGAGTTTGGCACGAGTTCGTGCAGAGGTAGCACCACAAGACCTGGCGCAGGAGTTACATTTCCCTCTCAGGGCCGTCGGGACTGAGCTTCAGCGCCTTACTACACCTACCTTTGAGTCAATAACATGTGGACCCGATAGGTGACTGGTCCACATGTAATGCTCCCGAAGGCAGAGGGGCAGTGGGTCAAAGAGGGGTGAGGTGCAGGTCGGGGGACGTGTGGTGTCATGGGTTTGAGCGGCGTCGTGGGAATCGCGTGTGGCTGTGGCAGAAACTTGATGCTCGCCGCATTTTAGGTGGCCCACATGTCATGCACACAAAGGCAGAGGGGCGGTGCGGCCGAGAGGGGTGAGGCGCACGTCGGGGTACGTGGTGCCGTGGGTTGGAGAGGCGTCGTGGGAATCGCGAGATGAAACATGATGGTCGCCGTAGTTGAACTTCCATGGACAAGTTGTCATGTCTACGGACACATGCACTGCATACCGATCACTGGAAGGAGTAGCAGAGAAAGCTATATATGTGGATAAATAGTTCCTTATAGTCAAGCGGACCCATGCTACTACTCTGTTCCAAAGACATGCACACCATCGAAATAGTCCATCTATATCAATATACACCAAGAGGGAATAATTTTTTCTACAAGAGAGGAAATAGTTCATCCATCCATAAAGCCCTCCTGCTGGTGTAGCCTTTTCTTCTTCTTCTTCTTCTTCTTCTTCTTCTTCTTCTTCTTCTTCTTCTTCTTCTTCTTCTTCTTCTTCTTCTTCTTGTTCTCATTTTCTGTGGGAGATGGCTTCGCAACAAGCTCATTGGACCTTGCAGCTATCTCGAAACTCACACAGGCATCGAGGGCATCATATTTTATCCGCTCGTACATCAAGGGATAATTCTCCCATCCAGATGACCTTAATGCCACCGTCTCGTCACCCTTCTGAAGATTTGTATCGAGCACAAAATTTGCTACGTCGAATAGGGATGGTGTCTGTTTATCACAATCTTCTACAGGAATTTTGATTCTGGTTTGTAGGTCAGCGATGCTTTTCAAATCAAGGTTGTACGGCTCCAGCTTCTGTTTTTCCCCTTCGATGGCTACCCCATAGAAGTATATGTCCTTCCAAGACAACAAATCGTGAAGCTCACCTTCTATGGAGGGCGAGTGTATGATGTGGTACACCAAAACATCATCTTCGAGGCACAGCTGAAGGACGGTGGCCCGTTGGATCTTCCCAGGGGCATGCTCCGTGTACTTTGTGTCGAGACCGATGACCCTCGTCTCTACCTTTTCGAGGGAGTTGGATACATTGTTGATCCACTGCCGAACAACCCTTGGGTGGACGGTGATAGTGGCATCTATGCTCATCAAGCCTTCGACGAGGACATGTTGGATGCTAAAAACCTGCATCTCGATCTCTTTTGCCATTTGAACCGCTGGAATGGAGGGCTATGGTTTGGAGAATTAGGATTAGATGGCTAGTCTAATTGAAGTAGTAGATGATTATTTAAACAGGGTAAAACAATGTGAATGCAGTGGGGTTTGGATGCAAATGAAGACGAAGGGGAGGTGAAGAAGCCGAGCAAAATCGGTTCCCGATGGAGAAGTAAATGGGAGAAGTGGCGTGCAGGCAGTTGATTAGACGGCTAGGTAGACTAAACGAAAAGGCTATGCGGGTAGACTGATGAGTCATACCTGTTCGTGTACGTGCCCATCCTTCCTGATAGGTGGGACCTATGCAAACAGATAAAAAAATGTGTCATAGCTGGTTCAGATGGATATTGGCGCGTGAGTAAGTCACCTTATGAAAATAAGGTTTACCCAAAACCTTTAGGCATGGAGCACTAACTTCCTGCTCGATCCCCTCACAGCCTTGTTAGCTAGCATTCTCTTCCTCTACTGCCTCATTCTACCTTTCCATTTTTCCTCTTCTCAACTGTGGAATGATCTGCATGCCATCCTTGATGCACCAGAACGACCACTGCATGCATCGCGGCAGGGCGTTGATTGGGCATGCACGAGAATTTGGTTCTGCTCGCAATATGGATGATACCTAAACGATGAAGTGAACAGGCATGCTAGCACGGGAGACCTATTTCCGCTATACAATACTGGAGTACTCATGTTCCTACTACTAGTAGTAGTAGTACAACTGTGGTACACTTGATGGTCAAAATACTATTCATCCGGTCCTCACAATGAAGTGACAACACCCTGCGCCTGACACTAGTCCAGGCGGCGTGTTCGGGTTACCAAAGTCAGCGCCGGTATACAGCACATTGGCACCTCACCTCGTCTCCCTCTCCCCTTCCATAGCACCACTCCATCTCCATCTCCTTCTCCGTCTCCGTCTCCATATCACTGTTCCCCCGTGTACCATCGCCTCACTCGCCTCCCCCAGTACCACTATTCCCTCGCTAGCCGCTCCCGCACCGACAACCTTCTCCCCCATAAATCAAGCCCCCAAAACCCCCACCTTCCAAACTCCACCATGGCCGAACGCGAACCGCGCAACATCCATATGAGCCGCGATTGGAGCAATCTCCCTAGTGACATCCTCGACCTCTGTTGTTCATGTATGGATATGTTGAGCGCCCTGCGGCTGGTTGCATGCTCGAGGGACATGCACACGACCATTGTCGGAGCGAGGCCTAAGCTTTTCAAGACACCCTGCTTGCTGCTATCTGGTCTTGCGAGATTGGCTCACCATGATACAGATGTGTACATGATGCCCCTCGACTTCAATCCGATCTCCATTAGTCGAAACTTCTTTGCAGGTATGTAGTGGGTCGCCGTACATCATTTCCCTCGACATCGATCCGATCACCATCGCCCGAAACTTCTTGGCAGGTATGTACTAGGTCGGCATGAACTCCCACTGGATGGCTGCCTTCAGAGAAGACGGTAAAAAGTTGGTGCTCGTGAACTTCCAGACCTCCCATGAGATTATCCTTCCTGTGTTGGATTATATAGAGTATTACCATCGCGGTCCAAGTCATCTAGATTACCACGTCAGTTGGACGGACCTTGTTTTGCAAAAGATTGTAATCGGCCAAGTGCCCACACGACATGCGAATTACACAGACTTCAAGCTAATTGCCTTGTTCGACCGCGGACTCGCCTATCTTTACGCTTGTGCCTTATTTAGCTGGAGACAACTCAGCTCGCAGTGGATCATCGTCAAAGCTGACACACACTTCTGATGCTATTGAACATAATGGCATCATCTACGCGATCGACAAAGCAGATGGCATCACGTATTGCTGGGATGGCGCGTGTAAGTTGTTTCCATCTCATGTTAATGATGACGCCATTATAGTGTTTGAACTTTTTGTGATGATTGGCATATCCCTGTTTGAGTAGAATTTGAGTAGAACTATGGTAATGTATTAGAGATGCCGTAAATCAGCTATATTTGGAATGAGTTAATTCATGCAATTGTGACCATGTCATTACAGCCAATTTGTACCCTGAATAATCAAACGGTCAGGAATATATGGATATTATCCTTATTTTACAGTAATCTATATACTACTACTAAATATGAGTGTGTATCAATGGCCATGTTAGTTTCCTCATTTTCATGATGTAGAAACATGCACCACATTGTTGGTTTGATCTAACCATACATTAGGGAAGTAAATGTGCATATGGAGAACTCTATATATGGAAGTAGTGAAATCCTGCAATGCTTACCATGTGTACATACCTATATTTGCCCTTCAGCAATCAATGGCTAGAATAATATCCTCACAAAAAATTTACCCACAGAACACGAGTATATAACAATGCATGGTATGTTAGTTACCTTGAAGAATTTGTTTGTGAGGACAGAACATGATTATATAACATGCATGACATGGTAGTTTCCTGTGAAGAATCGATTGCGAGATAACATGAGTATAACCATGCATGGCACTTCTATATTTTCAAACCCAGTATACATTTCCCTGTATTTTCCTCCCAGTTCCAACAGGGACATATCAATGCTGTTTCTTGCATTATCCTACTCATACTCTGAACAATGCTGATCTTATATTAACAATGTCTGTCCTTTTTGATATGATGCAGTGTCCCTATAGTTACTGCCCTTTGTAATCACACCACCTTTGCCAAAAACAAGGAAGCACAACTGGTTCCTCGCACGATCAGACGACGGCAAAAGACTGATGATCATTCGAATACACGAGCCGGAAAAGTTATATTGCAAAAACCCCACTGTATACAAGCACCGTGTAACGTGAGTATCCAGACAGTGGCTGTTACGTCTATGAGCAGGATACCAGCTGTTGGGGCCTTTAGGATTTTTTAGTTGGAGGCGGGTGAACAGCCTTGGTTCACACTCTCTGTTTCTCGGACTCAGTTATCCGATTAACCAGGAGATCACCGTTGGCAAGGATCTTGATGGCAGAGGCTCTGTTTTTTATGGAAAACTGTGGCTACACGGCGAGCCCTAGGAGTTCGGGAGCAAACTCCCCTGATTGTCAACGATACAGCCTGCAGCCAAAAGAAGGTGAGAATGACAAAGGCATCCGGATTAACTTTGATCCTTGGATGTCTCAATTACAACAGGCATTGATGGGTTCAAGCCTTCAGGTTGATAGGTAATTGGGTTGTTGCATCGAAAGGGTGGAGTACTGGTGTCTCCGGATCACTGGTCGCTGAAGCGGGGCTGCAAATTATGATGGTGTTGGATCATCTCTTCGAATGAATTTATTGTCTTTGCTGCTGGTTCTGGATGGCTAGTTCTTTCTTTTGTTATGCATATTCCTTGTCATTTGGTCATCCTTGTCTATGTCACTTGTCGGTGCAAAACCGGCGGATCTCGGGTAGGGGGTCCCGAACTGTGCGTCTAGGCGGATGGTAACAGGAGACAAGGGACACGATGTTTTTACCCAGGTTTGGGCCCTCTCGATGGAGCTAAAATCCTACTCCTGCTTGATTGATATTGATGATATGGATAGTACAAGAGTGGATCTACCACGAGAGCAAGGAGGCTAAACCCTAGAAGCTAGCCTATGGTATGATTGTCGTAATGGTTGTGTGTCCTACGGACTAAGGCCCTCCGGTTTATATAGACACCGAAGAGGGCTAGGGTTACACAGAGTCGGTTACAATGGTAGGAGATCTACATATCCGTATGACCAAGCTTTCCTTCCACGCCATGGAAAGTCCCATCCGGACACGGGACGAAGTCTTCAATCTTGTATCTTCGTAGTCTTGGAGTCCGGCTGACGATGATAGTCCGGCTATCGGCACACCCCCTAGTCCAGGACTCCCTCAGTAGCCCCTGAACCAGGCTTCAATGACGTCGAGTCCAGCGCATATATAGTCTTCGGTGTTGCAAGGCGGGTTCTCCTTCAAATTTCATGTGCTTGCCGGATAGTGTCCGGCTCTTTTATAAATGTTGCGCTCCTTGGCTTCCACGCCCAATAATGGCCTTCTTCCACGCGCCGCACGAATGCAAAAAGCCAGGGTATCTTTTATGTTTTACCCCCTAGCTGCGCAAACAATCTGCCTATAAGAGAGGCAAGAATCCAGATCCAAATCCCACCATCCTCCTTCCGCGAGTACTCATCAGAGCGCTTCTGACCAAAAATCCATTCCATCATGGACCATCGACGCAGCTCCTCCTCTCGCGCTCCCAGCCCTCTGCCAGGAGATTGGAGGAGATGTTCTGTCCCGCACAATGAGCTGGTGACGCTCCAAGCGGAGGGATAGCTTCCTCCGGACTTTATGGTCCTGGTTCGAGCTGGGATGGCCACCTACAAAGGTGGGAAGCAAGCGGAGGCTGCCCCTAATCCCAACAAAGGGGAGTGGGTATGCTTCGTCCCCTATCTGATAAGGGGGCTTGGATTTCCTGTACATCCGTTCCTCCGCAGGCTTGTGGAGTTCTACGGACTCCAGCTCCATCACTTCACGCCCGCCTCTATTCTGCATATCGCGGGTTTCGTAGCCCTTTGCGAGCTATTCCTGGGCATCGAGCCCCACTTTGCGCTATGGAAGAGGCTATTCTGCCTCGTACCCCGCTCTCATGAGGGGTCAATATATCAAGTGGGTGGTGCCGAAATATGGCGCATCACCGGGACCGGATATCCATCCGGAACCCCTAAGAAGGCGTCCGAAGACTGGCCTTCAGAATGGTTTTATGTGGAAGATGCTCCACTGCCGGACCCTATTCGGATCGGCCTTCCGGAGTTCAGCAATGCTCCTGTGAAGAAACGCCTGAGTTGGCGTCCGCGGAGCCCTCCGCTGGAGGAAGACAAGAGCGTCCATTATTTGATGGGCCGGATAAGGTTACTGGCCCATTCCGGGTTGACCATGATTGGAGTCATGGCCACGTGCATTATGCGGGGGGTGCAACCGCTGCAATACAGGGGCCATCCCATGTGGGATTTCAACGGGGAGAATGATGCCACTCGTCATGGCCGCCAAGGGCCGGGATCGGCCGAAGATCTGGTGAAGATTCTGTCCGGCCTGTAGAAGGGGGGGAAGGAGGACTTCCTCCAGACGAGCCCATTAAACGGCCTCTCCATGAACAACCCTCGGAGCTGGGTAAGCGGATGTTCATTTATCCGACCCGCGCTTTCAAGGTTAAGTACCTTACTTTATGGTTTTGACGCAGGAACTGCGCCGGACTGTGGAGAGCATACATAGCCCGGCCCCACAACCCGAGGATCCAGAAAGATCCCTTGATCCATCCTCCGAAGAGGATCCGGACATAAAGGTGGATCTAATTGACGGGGTGTTTCACCAAATCAGCATGGATAATGCTCCAGTCGCCATTACGGCTGACTACGCCGGCCTATCTCCGGCTCCCCAGGTGATTGTGACCGAAGTCCTGACACCATTATTTCATCCTTGCGCATTTCTGACCACCGCATACAATGGTGTCTGCAGGGGGTACCTTCAAGGTGGGAAGCCGAACCCGCGGCGGCTGACCCACAAGGGTCAATCCGGCCCCGCAGGCGGAAGAGCGATGCGGTGCGAATCGAAACGTCACCGCAACTGTATAGCTTGCGACCATCATTTAGGACAAAGTTCCTAGGAGGTGTTTGAATGCTCATGATTTTTGCAGGAGAAAGAGTGCTCGCCGGACTGCGGGCGGAGAGGTTGCCAACCAAGCCTCTGCCAGCCGGGCTCCAACACTTGGTCTGGAGGGGGAGGCGAGCGCAAGGCGCGAGCCGGATACTCCTCCGACGGAGGATGCCGACAGACTGTCCGCCACCAGGTCTGAGGTGGAGAGCGCCATGAACCATAAGCGCTGCCGGACAGTTTTTCGTGACACGTGCTTTTCCCCTGAGGCGTTGAATGCCTTTACGCGGGTGACGCGCACCTCCGTGCTGCTCAAGATGGTTTGACCAGAGCCACGAAGCAGTATGTAAAAGACATACGGGTAAGAGATTTTAATAGTTGTATATGCGAGTAGCCCCCGAGACTTAAAGTGGTTAGAGTAACTGATTTAAGGATCATCTGATATGCAGGATCTTTCAGAGAAGAATACCCAATTGTCCCAGGAGCTACAAGAGTGCAAGGCCCAGCTTGAGGCCGCACTCGCTGCCGCAGGAGGAAACACAGAGACCCCTCCTAGTAACACATTATTTCAAAAAGATAAGCGGTGTGCGGCGTGCAGATGTTGCCGGACTGGATCTGGACAAGCAACAACTACTGCGCCAGCTGAAGGCTGGTGAGAGGGTGCTGACGAAGGTGCAGCAGGAAAGGAACAAACTCTAGGATGCCCTCGCCCAGCTTGGAGAGGAGCTGAAAGGTGTTTGGGCCGAGTTGTCTGGCTCCGTGAAGGAGAATCAGCGGCTTCGTTGCGGAATCTATAGTAAGTGCTTGAGCAAACTCCTTTGAAAAGAAGAGTTCGGCGAGGAAGTCAATTGACAGAAATGTGTCTGTAGGTGTGCTCATAGGTCGCCCTGCGAAGGAGATGCCCGTATCAACGGGTGATCAACTTCCCGAGCTGGTGCAACTGCTCGAACGAGTTCGGCAGGCGATGAGCGGCGTCGTCCAGGCCTTATGGCCGTCCCTCTCCCTACCCGAGGGCCTTGGAGAGCTTGCGGAGAAGCTTCAGAGAGCGCGGCAGCGCTTCCATTTATGGAAGATATCAGCCTGCCGCCAAGGTGCCAGGGAGGCCTGGGCCATGGTGAAGACGTGGTACAAGAAGGCGGATCCCAACCACATGGCCGAGGTCGGACCTATGGGGCCCGATGGGAAGGAGATCCCTGTGAGCTTAGTGTATGGCCAAGTAGAGTTGGCCGCTAAATATTCCCAACGGGACTGTAAATTAGACAGCCTGGTAGACGGGATTGAGGAGGAGTACAGTCAGTCGATTTGACAATGTATTTAAAATGACATGTAAAATGCCTTCTAGCCGGATTGTAGATCTTTTGTCTTTGCCGACCTTTTCGCTTCAACCTCGGGACCCTAGAGTCCGGAGTGTGTCCGAATACCTTCTCGGTTAAGAAACAACCGGGGCATGCATGGAGACAAGGCGTAGGGGTCATTAGTGCTTTATCAGACAAGTGCCCAACTAGTTATGTTATATTACATGGTTAGTAAGAAACATCTTCCAGGGAGAATAGTTCCGTTAAGGGTTCCTTTTCCTGGGAGGCATGCCCTAAAGTGCATGTCCAGACTGCGAAAAGAGCAGGAAAACATTTGGGGGCAGATAAATAAATAGGTAAAAAATCATCTTTCAAGTCACCGACCGAATATTCCCTTAAGAACGCTAGCTTTCGGCTTCACCCAGTCTGAGGTACACATCCGGCTGACCTGGCAGTAACAATCGCAGAGGTGCTCCCTTTACCTCCTAGCCGAACAATCGAGAACATAGGGGTAAGCACAGGAGCCAGGCAACCCAGCTTGGCCAAAACTTAAGTCATATCGATGCATATAATGGTGAATAAAAGGTACATGTGGAAGTTTGACACATGTGCTGGGCATGAAGCCCTTATAAGTAAGCTTCTGGTAAAGAAGCCCCCAGGTATAATGAGTGTGGATAGCACATCAAGTGTGTGCGAACAATGCGCAAGTAGGCCTTGAAGGGCTTTTATGAAAAGGGTGAGAGAAAAGAGAGAAACGAAAGATAGCTGAAGTGTAAAAATTTGGACGGGGGAAGGAGACGAACTCTTAGTCCGGCGCTAGGCGTAGAATCTTCGGAGGCGGGCTGCGTTCCATGGGTTCGGCTCGAGTCGGTTGTCCGATGCATTTCGCACATGGTACGCTCCGCCGGTCAGGACTTGATCGATGATGAAGGGGCCCCCCCATTTGGGCTTGAGCTTGTCCTTTTTCTTGTCCGGCAGGCGTAGAACTAGTTCGCCAACATTGTAAGTCTTAGCCCGTACTTCTCTGCTTTGATATCTTTGAGCCTGCTGCTGATAGAATGCGGAACGAGCCTTGGCGACGTCGTGTTCTTCCTCCAATGCGTCCAAGCTGTCCTGCCGATCCAGCTCGGCTTCTCTTTCTTCGTACATGCGCACTCGAGGTGAGTCATGAATGATGTCGCAGGGCAAAACTGCCTCTGCGCCGTATACCATAAAAAATGGTGTGAATCCATTAGTACGGTTGGGCGTTGCCCGCAGCCCCCAGAGTACGGAGTCAAGCTCCTCTACCCAGTGCGTGTTAGATTCCGTAAGGGACCGCATTAGTCTGGGTTTGATGCCGCTCATTATTAGACCATTTGCTCGTTCCACTTGACCGTTGGTTTGAGGATGATAGACTGAAGAGTAATCGAGCTTAATGCCCATATTTTTGCACCATAATTTAACCTCGTCAGCCATGAAGTTCGTGCCATTATCAGTAATGATGCTATGGGGGATGCCATAACGGTGTACTACCCCGGATATGAAGTCTATCACTGGTCCGGACTCTGCCGTTTTAACTGGCTTGGCCTCTATCCATTTGGTGAATTTGTCCACCATGACCAATAGGTACTTTTGCTTGTGGGTTCCCCTTTTAAGGGGTCCAACCATGTCAAGCCCCCAGACCGCGAACGGCCAGGTGATGGGTATAGTATTGAGGGTGGTGGGTGGCATATGGCTCTGATTAGCAAAGAGCTGACAACCGACGCATCTTTGGACTAAGTCCTGAGCATCTGCCCGGGCCGTCGGCCAATAAAATCCTGTACGGAATGCCTTGCCTACAAGGGCCCGAGCTGCGGCATGGTGTCCGCCTAGTCCGGCATGAATTTCAGCCAGAAGGTTTCGCCCCTCCTCTTCGGAGATACACCTTTGAAGGACTCTGGTTGTGCTTTTCTTATAGAGTTCTCCCTCGTGGACCTTGTAGGCTTTAGATCGCCGAACTATGCAGCGGGCCTCATTTTGGTCTTCGGGAAGTTCCTGCCTAAGTAAGTAGGCTAGGAATGGCTCTGTCCACGGGGCGATTATGCCATTACTTCATGGGATGAAGGTGTTATTTCATCGGCTGAGTCGCCGATTATGTTAGATTGTTCTGTGTTGGGTGGTGCGGCTGCTTCTGGGTTGTTATTTCCGGACTCCTCTTCACATAGTACGGATGGCTTAAAGAGCCGTTCCAGGAATATGTTTGGAGGGACAGCGTCGCGTTTTGCGCTGATGCGTGCCAATACGTCGGCTGCTTGGTTATTATCCCGGGCTACATGGTGGAATTCAAGTCCTTCGAACCAAGGTGACATTTTTAGGACAGCGTTACGACAGGCTGCCATTTTCGAATCCTTGGCATCAAAGTCTCCATTTACTTGGGATATTGCAAGGTTTGAATCCCCGCGCACCTCTAGGCGTTGAATGCCCATGGAGATTGCCATCCGGAGGCCATGTAGGAGGGCCTCGTATTCGGCTGCATTGTTGGAGTCCATGTACATTATCTGAAGCACGTATTGGACTGTGTCCCCAGTTGGGGACGTCAATACAACGCCAGCCCCCAAGCCGGCCAACATTTTGGAGCTGTCGAAGTGCATAATCCAATTGGAGTATGCGCCGTACTCTTTAGGGAGTTCAGCTTCAGTCCTTTCAGCGACAAAGTCAGCCAAGACTTGCGACTTTATAGCTCGCCTAGGTTTGTAAGTTATATCGAATGGTAAGAGCTCAATGGCCCATTTTGCAATCCTGCCCGTCGCGTCGCGGTTGTTTATAATGTCGTTGAGGGGCACTTCGGAGGCCACTGTTATTGAACACTCTTGAAAGTAGTGTCGGAGCTTCCGGGATGCCATGAACACCGCATACGCTATATTTTGATAGTGCGTGTAACGGGACTTGCAGGGAGTTAAGACAGTGGATACGTAGTACACTGGTTTCTGAAGAGGGAATTTATGCCCTTCTGTTTCTCGTTCGACGACGAGTACCGCGCTTACAACTTGATGTGTTGCCACGATTAACAACATTGGTTCGCCCAGGTTAGGCGCAGCCAGGACCGGATTTGTTGCTAATATGGCTTTTATTTCTTCGAGTCCGGCGGTGGCAACATCCGTCCACTCGAAGTGTTCGGTGCACCTGAGAAGGCGATAGAGGGGCAATGCCTTTTCTCCCAAATGGGAGATAAAGCGGCTTAGAGCCGCCACGCATCCGGTTAATTTTTGTATTTGTTTGAGGTCTTTTGGAATATCCAGCAGTGACAGAGCTCGGATCTTGGCTGGGTTTGCTTCAATTCCTCTATCGGATACAATGAAGCCCAGGAGCTTTCCACCTGGTACGCCGAAAACGCATTTTTCCGGATTCAGCTTAATGTCATATGCTCGGAGGTTGTCGAATGTGAGCCTCAAATCGTCTACTAGAGTCTCGACGTGTCTGGTTTTGATGACTATGTCGTCCACGTATGCCTCTACTGTTTTGCCGATCTGGGTAGCCAGACATGTCTGAATCATGCGCTGATATGTTGCGCCGGCATTTTTGAGTCCAAAGGGCATCGTGTTGAAGCAGAATGGTCCATATGGAGTAATGAATGCCGTTGCGGCCTGGTCCGCTTCTGCCATCTTGATTTGATGGTAGCCGGAGTATGCGTCAAGGAAGCACAATGAATCGTGCCCTGCAGTAGCATCGATTATTTGGTCTATGTGGGGAAGGGGGAAGGGATCCTTTGGGCAGGCCTTGTTGAGGTTTTTAAAATCGACGCATAGGCGCCATGATTTGTCCTTCTTTGGTACCATTACCAGGTTTGCTAGCCAGTCCGGATGTTTGATGTCTCTGATGAATCCAGCTTCCAGTAGTTTGGCTAGCTCTTCTCCCATTGCCTGTCTTTTGGGTTCGGAAAATCGCCGAAGGGCCTGTTTGACTGGCTTGAATCCTTTTAGGATGTTTAGGCTGTGTTCTGCCAATCTGCGTGGGATTCCTGGCATATCTGAAGGGTGCCAGGCAAAGATGTCCCAATTTTCCCGAAGAAATTCTCGCAGTGCGGCGTCTACATTAGGGTTCAACTGTGCCCCGATGGAGGCCGTCTTTGTTGGGTCCGTTGGATGGACCTGGAATTTGACTATTTCATCTGCTGGTTTAAAGGAGGTGGACTTGGATCTCTTATCGAGTATCACATCGTCCCTATTCACCGTAGGGCGAAGCGCAGTGAGTTCTTCTGCCGCTAGGGCTTCGGATAGTGCCTCCAGGGCTAATGCGGCTGTCTTGTTTTCGGCGCGGAGTGCTATGTCCGGATCACTAGCTAGAGTGATTATTCCGCCGGGCCCAGGCATCTTAAGCTTCATGTACCCGTAATGGGGTATGGCTTGAAAAATTGTGAATGCCTCTCGTCCTAATATAGCGTGATATCCGCTGCTGAACGGGGCCACTTGGAACATGACCTCTTCGGACCTGTAATTGTCCGGCGAGCCGAACACCACATCAAGTGTGATTTTTCCTGTGCAGCGCGCTTCCCGGCTAGGGATTATTCCTCTAAAGGTTGTGCTGCTTCGCTCAATGCGGCTCCAGTCTATTTCCATCTTTTGAAGAGTTTCCTCGTAGATGAGGTTTAGTCCGCTGCCGCCATCCATGAGTACCTTGGTAAGATGAAAGCCGTCCACTATTGGACTGAGGACCAATGCGGTTGGTGCTTGGGCTGTTCGAAATTTAGGTTCGTCGCTGGCGTTGAAGGTGATGGTCATGTCGCTCCATGGATTTGTTGTTGCTACTTGGTAGACTTCGGCGAGGCTGTGGATTGTGCGTTTTCGCATATTATTTGATGCGAAAGTCTCGAAGACTGTTGACACCGTACTGGTACTGTTGGAGTGGTTTTCCGGGGCTAGAAGCTCCTCGCCACTTTTGCCCACCTGCCGCAATATCCAACATGCTCGAAGGCTATGTGTTGGGGTGGCGCCTTCTGTACTGTGAATTTTACAGGGTCCGCTAAGCCATCCCTCCAGTACGGTTCCATGCCCTTTATGGGGTTTTTGCTTTTTGGTTTTTGTACCTGGTGCCTGAGTGTGATGCACCCTTTTGTTACGGACTAGGGTTGTATTCGGGGCCGGATTGTCCCAAAACTTAGTTTCGGTTTTCCGGAAACGCTCCATCGCACAATACTTTCATACTATGGACGCCAGGTCGGCGAAGCGTGTAATTTCACGGCGACTGACGGCGTTCAAGATTCCCTTGTCCGTGCAATTATTGCAGAAAATTGAAATTGTGTTTTCCTCTCGGCAGTCCTTTATCCTGTCCATAACCAGGAGGAATCTGGCCCAGTAATGATGTACTGTTTCAGCGGGCTCTTGCCGGATTTGAGATAGATCGCATATGTCTGGGTGGGTGGGTGGAATTGAGTCTGGAATCCTACCCATCTCGAGGCTCAAGGGCCGAGAAGTTTCCGAATTTGGAAGCTTGGATTGTTGGACGTTGTCCAATGAGTCCGGGCCGATGCCTGACTTTAGGTTCAGTGCTTGATCGAAGTCCGTCCCTCCGCGGGAATCCGGCGTGGAGGGTTCGGAAGCCCGGACATGACTAGTTTTCAATACAGGAGAAGAGTCGCTGCGTTGTTCCTCTACCACCGCAACGTGGTGGGTAACCTGGGGAGAGTTAATCTCTCTCAGATCGGTTTTAAGCCCAATCTGATTGTAGTCTGTAGCGACTCCCAGGGCGGCGACGCGATCCAAGAGCTCGTTTACGGACAA
Organism: Triticum dicoccoides; assembly: GCF_002162155.2. NCBI lineage: Eukaryota > Viridiplantae > Streptophyta > Magnoliopsida > Poales > Poaceae > Triticum > Triticum dicoccoides. The sequence goes on from NC_041389.1 coordinate 134,783,390, forward strand.
GAGCTCTATTGGATCCAGCTGCTCGGCGAATTCCGAGTTGACGTGAAGGTTGCTTTTGATGACCCGAGAGGTCATCGTCGAAGCGGTGGCCGAACAGGCGGTCATGAGAAAACCACCCAGCCGGATAGTTTGGCCGGTGGCCAAGGCTCCTTTGGTGAAGATATCGTCTTTGAAGACGGGTAGAGGCATCCTTCCTATTGGTGACAGCACAGAGGAACTCTCAATGAAAGCACCAATGTCGGTGTCAAAACCGGCGGATGTCGGGTAGGGGGTCCCGAACTGTGCGTCTAGGCGGATGGTAACAGGGGACAAGGGACACGATGTTTTTACCCAGGTTTGGGCCCTCTCGATGGAGGTAAAACCCTACTCCTGCTTGATTGATATTGATGATATGGGTAGTACAAGAGTGGATCTACCACGAGATCAAGGAGGCTAAACCCTAGAAGCTAGCCTATGGTATGATTGTCGTAATGGTTGTGTGTCCTACGGACTAAGGCCCTCCGGTTTATATAGACACCAGAGAGGGCTAGGGTTACACAGAGTCGGTTACAATGGTAGGAGATCTACATATTCGTATCGCCAAGCTTGCCTTCCACGCCAAGGAAAGTCCCATCCGGACACGGGACGAAGTCTTCAATCTTGTATCTTCATAGTCTTGGAGTCCGGCTGATGATGATAGTCCGGCTATCCGGACACCCCCTAGTCCAGGACTCCCTCATCACTCTTACTATGTAATAGTTGCTTCTGTTTAGAATGTCATTCTCGTATGGATCACGAGAGTCTGAGCGCTGCAGATGGGTGCGTTTTGGTGGTGTAGCAAGACTTCTTATGAACTATCATGTCTTGCTATTTACGTCAGTAGTAGTCACTATTCAGTGTTTGAATGTTGTATATATCATTGTTTCGAACTATTTATTATCTTGAACTACTGGTGGGCTAAATGAGGGCATCACCATTCTCCAGTGTTTAGAGTATATCTCCTTTTTTTCAAGTTATATAATTTGAGCTCAGTGTCTTTTCAATGATGTACACTTGTTTGGGCCAGTGAGGTGTTGTTGAATATGGTCCGAGTAGTAACGCAATGCCAAACGGGTCAATTATGACACTCAGGCCGGGCTCTCAAAAGATCTTGAAAAAAAGGCTCGGTTCTCCAAAAAACAAAGAATAAGGACTCTTACGCCGACATGTGAACGCCACCGTGCGCTTGCGTGCCGAGAGCATATTGGCGCATGCTCGAAATTCATGCTACCTTTTCATCCCCAGTCTCCCGCCCCTCCCCCACCTCTAGAATCTCGATTCCTACTACAGTTCCCCCAAATCCCCCTCCTGTACTCCCTGTACTCAAGCGCACTATCATGTCGCCGGTCAATGCGGATCTCCGAGCCGGAGATCCTGAGGTCCGTCCTGCCTTCGGTCGCTGCATGCTGTCGCCCAACAGTGGCATGGTGGCTCTTGATGACCAGTTTGCCGGAAAGTGCTGATGGTAACCATCAACGGCAATCGGCCTCCTGTCTCGTCGGACGACCTTGTCAAAGCTCTTGGCATTGCACATGGCATCCGAATAAGTGACTTGCTCATCGAAGTCTGTCTGCCACCGGCTGATTTCTTTGTCAGGTTCTGGACAACTTTCGATTGCAGTCGTGTGTTCGAATCTTCCCGGCAATTGTCCTGCGATGGCGCGCTGGTGAGCTTTGATCAGTGGCACCCAGGATGGGGCTCGGTGCCATGTGAGCTTGAGTTTTTAACAAAGCTTACCTTCCACGGCATGCCTCGATGTGCTTGGAACAGCGAGTCCATGAACGAGCTTATCAACGACCTTGGAGGTGAGCTCATAAGTATGTTTAATCCTCCAGACAGCTGGGCTCTAACGGTTATGGCATGGATGAAGAAGCCGTCCACCATACCGAAGGTGATTGGTGTTGAGATACCGGTGCAGGAACCGGGGTTGTACTATTCATCGCCACCAAGGCCGCCGCGGACCACGTTAGGGATGTACCTGTATCGAGTGTTCGTGCATGTCGAAGAAGTGGTCAATCTATCAATCGAAGTCCTGTCGCCGCCGCTGGTGCCAGGGTCCTTCGATAGCGTCCATTACAGGAGTCAATGTCAGACTTTCCCCGTGTTGCTCGGAACGATGGATGGCACAGGGCCTACTCCATCACGCGGCGGAGGCCACTGCTTCTTTGGGAGAAGAGGCAGGCCTGGCTGCCTAGATGTGCTCTAATTTGAGGTAACAACTGAATCTTGTTAGATACTAGTTAAATCCGAGCTATGGGTGTGAAGCACTAATATGCTCGTACATTTGATTGTGACCTGTTCTAATTTTGTACCTGAACTTTTTTTTAGAAAGGGTTGTACGTCAACTTAATGTGCTAGCAGAACTTATTGTGGTGTCTGTCTGTTTTCTTTGCACAACATTCAAGATATTTCCCAATCATTGATAAATACGATGAACCGTTATGTACGACGTTGTTGGTTTAAACATAGCCCTAACCGTAGCGATCCACTGCTTCCATCCTGATTGTGCCGCCTGCGTGAAATTTTTGTATGCAAGTTCAGTGTGCTATGATGTTCTATATGATTGAGTCAACTATATAAGTTTTTACTGAGCATCAGCAATGCATATGGCTGAAAGATGTATTTACGAGCATCGGCCGATGGGTCTCTCTCTCTCTCTCTCTCACACACACACACGCACACGCACACACAGACAAGTGGGACCCGTTGAATTATTTATTAGCTCGTGACAACGTTTAATTAGGTTCCACTGTAATCTAACTTTTTTCTTAAGTTATTAACTGAGCTCAGTGACTTCAAAAAGTTGTACAGAAGCCTTGTTTGGGCCTTTCCGGCGTTGCTGAATGTGGGCTGAGTAGCCATGTTAGATTGTACTGTACTACACAGGCCTTTTTTTCAACATCGGCAATGCAACTGGGCCGACAGTTGTACACAATATCTGGGTCAGCTTGTTATTCTCCGCCCCGCTGGGCTGTAAACTTTCCTAGGAGGTATGCATTAGGCTTAACAAGAAAATGGACTTTAAGAAATAATAGAGGGGCTGTAATTATAATAACTGGGCAGTAACTATGCACCAAACGCGTAATTAGTTTAAAAATATATTATTTTTGGAATTTGAAAAATTTAATTTCATTACTTGTTGCGCGCGCAATATTTCGTTGGATTTTAACGTAATACAACTTTATTTTGAAATTATATTTAACCTGACTAGAAATTTGGGATTAAAATATTTCGGATCCCATCAAAATGTGGGAATTTTTTTGAATTCTGTTTTGAGCGGTTGTTTGAAATTATTAATCGTTGTCCTAGCTAGAAGTTGGGTTGTACTTTTAACAAACTATAAATGGGCTGTAGTAAATTACAGTAGAATTAAAAAATGGGATGTACATTCTTACAACTCGAAAATGGGGTATATATTCTCTACCAAATCCGAGCTGTGGGCCTACTAAGTTGACACGTACCAAAGGCTTTGTCAACTTAGTCAATATAAACGATTCTAGCTGCAGTGATCATACGATGTCCATCCAATGGTCATAGTGCTTCTTCAACCTCTGGTCTTCTTGCTCCAGCCACCCAAAGCAGCGCCGGTCGTGCCGCGTGCTCCTACCTCCCGTGGCCGGCTGTGATGCCGCGGAGGCCTCACCGCCCCGTACTACTCCCACCGCTGGCCAGGCCATCCCTCTACTCACCCACACCCCCTGTTATTCTGCGGCGACGGCAGCCTCACACTGCAGCCGAACCAGTGAACCCTCGTACTCCTCTCCGTGCGGGCTTCCACTGCTGCGGCTTCCCCGGCTCCGCGTCGTCCCCATACTAGGCCTCGCCGTCGTCCACCGCCCTGGTGCTCTCAGCGCGGCGTGGTCAACGTGGTCAACGACCGACTTCCATCGGAAGATCACTGTACATGGAGAGGCTGACAGCTGGGTCCAGGCGACCGCAAGGAAGTGCCTCCTTATTACGCACAAAATAATTATTCCTCCACCTTACAGCAGGGACCCACTGGACGGGCCACCTTATTTCACGAAAAAATGTTTCCCCCCCTGACTGCTGGGACCCACCGAACGGGCCACCGTATTTCGCGAAAAAAACGTTCCCCCCGCTGTCAGCTCGGACCTACTGGAAGTGCCTCCTTATTACGCACAAAAAAATGAATACTCCCCCTGCTAGCTGGGACCCACCATGGTGGGAGGCTGACTTGTGGGCCTACTAAGTTGACTGGGACGGGGGCCTTTGTCAACTTTAGTCAATATGAACGATTCTAGCTCCAGTGATAGTATATGATGTCCATTCAACGGCTGTAGTGCTTCTTCAACCTTGGTCTTCTTGCTCCAGCCGCCCAAAGCAGCGTTGGTCGTGCCACATGCTCCTGCCTCCCATGGCCGGTTGTGATGCCGCGGAGGCCTCACCGCTTCCTACTACTCCCACCACTGGCCAGGCCATCCCTCTACTCACCCACACCCCCTGTTATTCTGCGGCGACGGCAGCCTCACACCGCAGCCGGACCAGTGGACCCTCGTACTCCTCTCCGCGTGGGTGTCCACTGCCGCGCCTTCCCCGGCTCCGCATCGTCCCCTTCCTAGGCCTCGGCGTCGTCCACCACCCTGTTGCTCTCGGCGCGGCGTGGTCAACGTGGTCAAGGAACGACTTCCATTGGACGTGGACTGTACGTGGAGAGGCTGACAGCTGGGTCCACGGCCGCAGCAAGGAAGTGCCTCCTTATTACGTGGAAAATAATGATACCTCCACCTGACAGCAGGGACCCACTGGACGGGCCACTATATTTCGTGAAAAAACGTTTCCCCCCTGACTACTGGGACCCACCAGCTACATCTTCGCACGCAAGGAAGTGCGTCCGGGCAAAAAAAATGATTCGCCCCCCTGACTGCTGGGACCCACCAGCTACATCTTCGCACGCAAGGAAGTGCCTGACAGTCGGGACCCACCTGGTCGAAGCGTACATAGCGTTGTCATTCTGGTCGCGAATGTGTACGTACATATATACTGGTCGATGTAGAGGCGCTCACGTGTCGTAGTAGAGGCGTGCACGTGTCATAGTAGTGGCACGTACGTGTCGTAGTACAGGCGCGCACATAGCATGTACACGTACGTACAACGGCCAGTGTGCAAGAAAGAAAATACGGCCATGTATGTGTACATACGGGCGGGGTCTCGAACGCTGAAAGTGCAAATATCCCTAGGTGGTTTTGGTAATTCCTAACAACATATAGCTCATTGAGCTAACATTATTCCAACATAATTATTTCAGGAAAATCTCAATGAATGGCATGGCATGGATGAGAAAAGTGGACCCCTCAAAATGCTAAGGATAAAAGGATTGGCTCAAGCTCAAAGCTCAAGACTCTACATTTTATATTTTAGTGATCCAAGATCACATTGAGTCTATAGGAAAAGCCAATACTATCAAGGAGGGATGAGGTGTTGCTTAATGAGGTTCTTGCTTCATAGTGCTTAGTGATATGCTCCAAAATCCTCAACTACTTTCCCACATCCACATATGACCTAAACCAAAAGTCAAACTCGGCCCCACCGATTCTTTCTATCCGGCGCCACCGAGTTCAGATGTCATAGCCACTGCCACAAACCCTACGCAAATCGGTCTCACCGATAGAGATCTCGGTCTCACCGAGATGGGATTGTAATCTCTCTGTTTCCCTTCATAACGTTTCGGTACCACCGAGATGAGCGATCGGCCCCACCGAGATTGCAATGTAAACTCCCTGTTTCCTTTTCGTAACATTTCGGTCTCACCGAAATTAGCAAACCGGTCCCACCGAGTTTACCTGACCAACTCTCTCGTTAGCTTATTACCAAAATCGGTCCCACCGAGTTTGTGTAATCGGTCTCACCAAGATTACGTTATGCCCTAACCCTAACCATATCGGTCCTACCGAGTTGCATGTTGGTCCCACCGAAAATCCTAACGGTCACTAGATTTGCTGAATCGGTCCGACCGAGTTTATCAATTCGGTCCCACCGAGTTTGGCAAGTTGTATGTAACGGTTAGATTTTGTGTGGAGGCTATATATACCCCTTCACCTCCTCTTCATTCGTGGAGAGAGCCATCAGAATGAACCTACACTTCCAACTTGCATTTTCTGAGAGAGAACCACCTACACTTGTGTTGAGTCCAAGATATTCCATTCCTACCATATGAATCTTGATCTCTAGCCTTCCCCAAGTTGCTTTCCACTCAAATCTTCTTTCCACCAAATCCAAATCCTGTGAGAGAGAGTTGAGTGTTGGGAAGACTATCATTTGAATCACGAGAGCAAGGAGTTCATCTTGAACACACCATTTGTTACTTCTCGGAGAGTGGTGTCTCCTAGATTGGCTAGGTGTCACTTGGGAGCCTCCGACAAGATTGTGGAGTTGAACCAAGGAGTTTGTAAGGGCAAGGAGATCGCCTACTTCGTGAAGATCTACCGCTAGTGAGGCAAGTCCTTCGTGGGCGATGGCCATGGTGGGATAGACAAGGTTGCTTCTTCATGGACCCTTCGTGGGTGGAGCCCTCCGTGGACTCGTGCCACTGTCACTCCGAGAGAAGCTATCACTCCGACTCCGAATATACTCAAGATGAAGGTGCTGCCGGTCTAGCACTTGTGTCAACTAACTCCTACGACATATCTGAAGGACTTGGAAGATGCTTGATGGCTAAAGGCCCAAAGGTAACACACCCCGAGTATGTTGATTTCAATAGTGATGAAGATGACTTGTTAGGTGATGATGATTTACTTGTTGACAACTCGAGTGATGAATACTATGATGAAACGTCAATTAATCATGCTAATCAAGATAAAACGAATGACAATGATAATGAGAAGATTGAGCTCCTAACTAAAGATCTAAACACTCTTAAGTTAGCTCATGAAACTATCTTAGAAGATCATCGAGAACTTTTAAGGACTCATGAGAAGTTAAGCTTTGAAAAGCTCAACCTTGAGAAAGAGCATGAGTTCTTAAAGGCAATCAATGATGATCTTCGTAAGAATAGTTCTTCTTACATTGCCAAGCGTTTACTCTTATCTACTTACATGCCTCAATTCAAGTCTAGTAACAAGAACAAGAAGGATTCTTCCGCTAGTAGTAACAATAATCATGCTAAATCCAATGTTGTTGCTTCTAGTACTTCTCTTGATTCCACTAATGATTCTCTTAGCCAAGTTACACTTGAGCAAGAAAATAGCTTATTGAAGGGAATTATAGAGAAAGGTGTTTACAAGAGCCTTGCCAAGAGTAAGCAATTCGAGGAAATTGTACGCAAGCAAGGAAGGCACCGGAAGAACCAAGGTGTTGGTTTTGAACGAAAGTTCAATGCCAATGGAGTTGAGTGGAAAGAAGATCAATACCCCAAGACGAAGTTTGTTCCTCAACAAGAGAAGTATGATCCTACTTCCTTCAAAGTGACACAAGCCCAGGATGATCTTCCACCACAAGACCACAAGCAAAAAGGCAAGGACAAGCTTCAAGAGGAGATTGATGCATTTGAAGAAGCTCCTAAGGCCTTGGTCAAGTGGGTTCCCAAGACTTCGTCAAGCTCTACTTCATTAAGTACAACTACAACTCCAAGGATTCCCATCAACATGGTGTGGATCCCAAAGAAGAAGAACTAGAGAGTTCTTGAGGGTGACTCCGCCAACATATTTCACTCATATCATTTTGGCTATAACAAGTGCAATCAACTTCCACATCTTGCACTAGTTCAAGGAGTCACAAACCCTCTTGATGGTAAGACAAGGGACAAGGTAACTTAATGCTCTCATAGACATCATCTTGTGTGTGCATCACTCTATGTCTATGGATATCCTTGTTTGTTCCTTGTGGGACTAACCCGTGTAGGCATTGAAAGTGCAAATCACTCCAAAGGATTGCTCCAAATGATCTACATCTACATTGAGCATCCACATCTTCAACACCTACATGAAGTCATCATCGACAAAACCCAAGGTTAGTTCATCCCTCTAAGGGGGGATCTCACATCTAGGGGGAGCTTTACTCTAAAATTGAGTCAAAGCAACTCTAATGGTGTGAACACATCAATGCATTATGTAAAAGTGGTAACCCCTAAGTCAAATGTTCTCATTTAACTCCTAAGTCAATGTACTCATATATAGACGACCTAGTCATAGCCAATTGCTTCATAGATGCTAGAATTGGTTGTGCATGCTTTGCCACCTATATCATTTGCCATTTTATTGTGTGAGCTTGTTGGTTGCATATTTTACTCATTTGAGGACATCCACTTGTTGTTTTGATTGATTGGTTTCTTTTTCTTTTGCCAAGTGGATGGACAAGAATGCCTAAGAACCTTCTCTAGCTATCTATGATTTTCCTATCTCAAACTCTATTCATGCTACATCACAAAATTTGATCAAGTCAGATTCGAACCACTTTGTGTGAGGAGCCTTCGGAGTCCACGATTTGTCATAGACTTAAACTTCCAAAACTTCTTTGTGCGTTTCGGTCTGACCAATTCTTCCATTTCGGTCATACCGAGATCACTAAGTCGATCTAGGTTTTCAATCTCGGTGCAACCGATTTGAACTTTTTGGTCACACCGAGTTGCTGTAATTGCTAGCAGTTATACATATCGGTGCGATCGAGTTGTTCCACCTGGTCACACCGACAGGGTCGGGCTATATATACCCACGGGCAAAACTTTGGAAATTTTCTCCGAACTCTTTCGTCCGCGCTCAGCCCGCTCTACCTCCTGGGTCTCCGGATCGTCCTCCTCGTCGCGAGCTGCCTCCTGCTGCTGGTCTCCGCTGCCATCAACGGGAATCATCTCCGCCGTTGCCACCATAGCGAGTTCATCACCGAAATAGGGTATGGACTCGATCACTGTGCTATCTCTATCTGATTCCTAGCACATTGTGTTCGCCATGAATCTTGCCACGATTGAAACTATCTTATCTAGTCAAAACACTTCGTAGATTAGAGATGAATTGAAAATTTAGGGTTAGGTTTCCACCGAAACCATCTCGGACCAACCAAGTTGTAGAACTCGGTACCACCGATTCGGCTAAGGCCATTGCACATGTAATTCTCGGTCTCACCGAGAATTGCAAATCGGTGTGACCGAGTTCAGGACTTTGTGAAACCCTGGCAGTCTCGGTGCCACCGAACTGCGACTCGGTCTGACCGAGTTTACTAGTTTAGGTTCCAAAAGCTACTTTGGTATCACCGAGTTTCCAAATCGGTAGATCCGAAATGCTTTCTGTGGAAAACTAAAACTAAGTTTTTGACTCATTCTTTTGCAAAAACCTCTGTATTTTGTGACGCTCATCCACTCTATCTCATCTATATCTATTCACAGGGTCAGCTATCAGTGTTTGCAATATGTCTGATCAGAGTGACAGTCAGAACAAGTCAGAGGAGAAGGTTCAAGTGAGTGAGAGCACTAGTCCCTCTAGCAGCTATGATGGCAGCAGGAGCACCCCAAGCAACTTACCCAAAGCTGCCACCAGGGCCAGAAAGAAGAGAACCTCAGAATCTGAGGATGAAGACTATGTGGCTATTGAGGATGAGGCCACTTCCAAGAAGAAGGTGCTCAAGAAAGAATATGGCTCAGCTGCAGCTACTAAGCCTAGACAGAACATGAAAATTCCAGCCAAAAGGACTCCTATGCTAAAGGTCAGAGGATCCACTAAAGAAACTGAGAAATCTGATCCCAAAGAGCCAGAGTGACTGAAAATAAGAGGAAGGAAAGGGTCAAGAAGACCATGGCCAGGGTTGTTGGGAAGCCTTCCATGATGGAAGAGGAAGAAGAAGATGTTGTTGCACCAGCACCCAAAGCTCGGAAGCTTATGGGTGATGCCATCAGGACAGGGGCTGCTTCATCAAAGCCCAAAGAAGCACCCAAGGCTGCTTCCAAGCCCAAGACTGCACCTAAGAGGAATACCAGGAACATATCAGCTGCTGAGAAGAACAAGGCCCGAGTGCCTAAAGCTGTTGCTGAAGAGGAAGATGATCAAGAGCATGTCCTGAGAAAATTGAAGCCAAAAATTCCAGATCATAATGATGCCCATCCTATAGTTGAGAACATGAAGCTGAGAAAGGATGCAGGACTCAGACAGTGGAGGTTGACTGATTCTTATGCAGACAGGAGGAGAACTGCTGTAGACTACAGGTTCCATACAAAGGAACAACATGATTTCTATGAGACAGTGCTGCTGGACAAGAAGCCAATAGTGTGTGACATGAGATGGGTGGACTGGAAGTACATCAAGGAGAATGAAGAACACTATCCTGGTGTGTATGACAGCTTCAGTGCTTGTGGAGTGGCAGACTTTGTTGGGCAGAAGCTCACAAAGTGGAATGATGAGCTAATAATACAATTGTACTCCACAACACACTTCTATCCAGATGGCAGGATAGTATGGATGTCTGAAGGTACTAGGTACCAATCATCAATTGAAGAATGGGCTAATCTGATCAATGCAACTAAGGAGAAAGAGGATGACTTGGATGTCTATGCCAATAAGAAGATGGATCACAACACTATGGCACATATGTACAAGGAGATCCTAGATGCTGCTGTTGACACACACAAGTTTGGATCAGTACATTACCTTCTGTCAGGACTGCCAACCATCAACTGGATCCTCAGGCACACTCTCTTGCCCAAGTCAAGTGATCACAACATGATCAGAGGCCATGCAATAAATCTGCTACACTTATTTGATGTGCCACAAAAGTTCAAGGTCATGAGTCTTATAGTTGAAACTATCAAGAGGACAGCTGCTGAACAAAAGAGAAGTTGTGAGTATGCCCCACAGATCCAGGAGCTGATTAACTCCAAGATGGGCACTGGCACATACTTGTTGGACAAGGATCACATGCCTATCTATCCAGATTTTGAGGACAACCAAGTGGTTATGAATGAAGATGAACCATCTTCTGTGCAAGCACAAGCAAAGAAGGAGAAGGCAAGGACTGAGAAGGCTACCAAGATGCCAACAATGGAAGAGGCATCTCAGTACTTCTTGAAGAGCAAACAGGATCATCTTGGTTACTTGATTGCATCCACTCTAAGGATTGAGAAGGGGCTGGCCACCCTGACTCAAAACCAGGAGAGCCTGGAGAGGATCATGGAGCAGAAGTTCTATGACTTGTATGTGAAGGTAACTGAGATCCAGTCTGTTGTTGAGCAACTCCAGGATGATATGCAGGAGAGGAAGGGCAAGACAACCACTGAGGCATTTGCCAGAGTGCCTAAAGCTCAAAGATCAGTTGCAGTGCCAGTGACAGACACCAGAGCCACTTCATCTGCACTAGCTATAGCCCCAGTGCAACCAGCTCCAGCACCTACTCCACCAGCTCCATCCACATCTACTGAAGTCTTCGTCGAAGGAGCCATCTATACACCACCACCTGAAGATCAAGCCTGAGAGACGATTTAGTGCTATGCATTTTCAATGAACTTTTGGTAACTTGTTGCCAAAGGGGGAGAAAAATGTATAGATCATAGGTGTATAGATCATAGGCTTCGAGAGAGAGCGTTGCTTTTTATTCTCTCTTGCTTTGGTGGTTGAACTTTATTTGCTTGATTGAGATACCTTATGTCTATGTGATACTTGGATGATCATGTGTTTGATCATATGCTACATTAATGCTTGTTGGATGACATTATCCTTTTATCTCTATATGATCATTCACTTTTCTTGGTGATGAGTGCATGTATTTAATTGTTATCATTTTGAGCGCTCCACCAAGATGTATGTGACATGGAAGAGTAACCCATGAGCCTAACTCTTTGTGCATTTGGAGTCCAAAGCAAATCTTAAACTATGCACAAATTTAGGGGGAGCTCTTGCTTATCACATACTTCTCAAAGCGACAATGTTTTTTCACTCTTATTATCATTTGTCGAAGCTTGATCTATATGTTGTCATCAATTACCAAAAAGGGGGAGACTGAAAGTGCAACTATCCCTAGGTGGTTTTGGTAATTCCTAACAACATATAGCTCATTGAGCTAACATTATTCCAAGATAATTATTTCAGGAAAAGCTCAATGAATGGCATGGCATGGATGAGAAAAGTGGACCCCTCAAAATGCTAAGGATAAAAGGAAGGCTCAAGCTCAAAGCTCAAGACTCTACATTTTATATTTTAGTGATCCAAGATCACATTGAGTCTATAGGAAAAGCCAATACTATCAAGGAGGGATGAGGTGTTGCTTACTGAGGTTCTTGCTTCATAGTGCTTAGTGATATGCTCCAAAATCCTCAACTACTTTCCCACATCCACATATGACCTAAACCAAAAGTCAAACTCGGCCCCACCAATTCTTTCTATCCAGCGCCACCGAGTTCAGATGTCATAGCCACTGCCACAAACCCTAGGCAAATCGGTCTCACCAATAGGGATCTCGGTCTCACCGAGATGGGATTGTAATCTCTCTGTTTCCCTTCGTAACGTTTCGGTACCACCGACATGATCGATCGGTCCCACCGAGATGAGCGCTCGGTCCCACCGAGATTGCAATGTAAACTCCCTGTTTCCTTTTCGTAACATTTCGGTCTCACCGAAATGAGTGAACCGGTCTCGCCGAGTTTACCTGACCAACTCTCTCGTTAGCTTATTACCAAAATTGGTCCCACCGAGTTTGTGTAATCAGTCTCATCGAGATTACGTTATGCCCTAACCCTAACCATATCGGTCCTACCGAGTTGCATGTCGGTCCCACCGAAAATCCTAACGGTCACTAGATATGCTGAATCGGTTCGACCGAGTTTATCAATTCGGTCCCACCGAGTTTGGCAAGTTGTATGTAACGGTTAGATTTTGTGTGGAGGCTATATATACCCCTTCACCTCCTCTTCATTCGTGGAGAGAGCCATCAGAATGAACCTACACTTCCAACTTGCATTTTCTGAGAGAGAACCACCTACACTTGTGTTGAGTCCAAGATATTCCATTCCTACCATATGAATCTTGATCTCTAGCCTTCCCCAAGTTGCTTTACACTCAAATCTTCTTTCCACCAAATCCAAATCATGTGAGAGAGAGTTGAGTGTTGGGCAGACTATCATTTGAAGAACAAGAGCAAGGAGTTCATCTTGAACACACCATTTGTTACTTCTCGGAGAGTGGTGTCTCCTAGATTGGCTAGGTGTCACTTGGGAGCCTCCGACAAGATTGTGGAGTTGAACCAAGGAGTTTGTAAGGGCAAGGAGATCGCCTACTTTGTGAAGATCTACCGCTAGTGAGGCAAGTCCTTCGTGGGCGACGTCCATGGTGGGATAGACAAGGTTGCTTCTTCGTGGACCCTTCGTGGGTGGAGCTCTCCATGCACTCGCGCAACCGTTACCCTTCGTGGGTTGAAGTCTCCATCAACGTGGATGTACGATAGCACCACCTATTGGAACCACGGCAAAAACATCCGTGTCTCCAATTGCATTTGAATTCTCCAAACCCTTCCCTTTACATTCTAGCAAGTTGCATGCTTTACTTTCCGCTGCTCATATACTCTTTGCATGCTTGCTTGAATTGTGTTAAGATTGCTTGACTTGTGCTAAGATAGCTAAAATCTGCCAAAGACTAAAATTGGGAAAGGATAAGTTTTTATTTGGTCAAGTAGTCTAATCCCCACCCCCCCCTCTAGACATACTTTCGATCCTACAAACGCCTACTCGCACATACGTACGGCCAGGGCTTGTGTACATGGCTGGGTCGGAACGGAGAAACAGCGTCGTTGTCGTGTTCGTGGGGAGCTAACCGGCTGGGTTGGAACGGAATGCGTCATTGTGTTCATCTGGAGGGCTTGGACGGAACAGGCGATGGAAACGAGGCCTGGCGTACAGCAGAACGGAGGAAACGGCCTTGTGTTCGACGGGCCACGTTTGAAACAGGATCCTGTTCATCAGGAGGGGTCTGGCGTACCGCAAAACGGAGGAAACAGACCTCCTACGGTCGAATCGGGGGTCCTGTTGATCAGGAGGGGTGTGGCGTACCGCAAAACGGACGAAACAGACTTGTGTTGGAGCGCTACGGTCGAAACGGGGGTCCTATTGATGGGGAGGGGTGTGGCATACCGCAAAACGGACGAAACGGACTTGTGCTGGAGCACTACGGTCGAAACAGGGGTCCTGTTCATCGGGAGGGGTGTGGCGTACCGCAAAACAGGACTCCACGAGATACTGTTCATCTCCACCGTCGATGTCCTCTAGCCTCCACGGGCTACCGCCAACCTCCTCCAGCCTCCACGGGCTCCTGTTCATCCAGCCTCCATCGCGCGCTACTCCACTGGCTACTGTTCAGCCACCCCTCCACGGGCACCCCTTCACCGTCTACTGTTCATCCAGCCCTCCACGGGGTCGTCTTGTTCATCCAGAGGCAACGCCACGGGGTCCTGCATCCACCCCCACCGCTTACTGTTCATCCACCCCGCCGCCCCACAACGCTCACTGTTCATCCAATCGATCGGCTTCAGTTAGCAGCAGTAGCGAAGGAATCGCTCGATCGGGTTCAATTAACAGACATCGATCGACCGCTCGGGTTCAGTAACGCGTAGCCTGCAGTGCAATCGCTCGGGTTCAGTTAGAGCCCAACGCCTCGCTCGGGTTCAGTTAGAGCCAACGCCTCACACACACGCGCATACATGTACTAGAGAAACATGCATCGCTCGGCCCCCGACCACCCACCATAACCGGGAACTCGCCAAAATTTTCCTCGCCGTCGCTTGTACCACGGTTTTTTCCGTCATGGACGGCCCAAATAATGTCATGCAGCTGCGTCTCCGGCCATCCCAGGATGAAAAGCCCATTTTCTGTCATGATTTTTTGTCATAGAAGTAGGAGCCCACCACATCTATGATGATACCGGGTTTTGTCACAATTATCGTCATAAGTGTCATATGTATGACAGAAAAAAAATTCGTTCGGCCCAAAATGTCACGGATGTGTCTTTTTTTTGTAGTGTTATGCGTTGCTTCATAAGGGGCTGATTGGGATCCATATGTTTCATGCTATGGTTAGGTTTACCTTAATTCTTATTTCATAGTTGCAGATGCTTGTGAGAGTAGTTAATCATAAGTGGGATGCTTGTCCATGGAAGGGCAGCGCCCAAGCACCGGTCCACCCACATATCAAATTATCAAAGTAACAAACGCGAATCATATGAGCGTGATGAAAACTAGCTTGACGATAATTCCCATGTGTCCTCGGGAGCGTTTTCCTTTATATAAGAGTTTGTCCAGGCTTGTCCTTTGATACAAAAAGGATTGGGCCACCTTGTTGCACCTTATTTACTTTTGTTACTTGTTACCTGTTACAAATTACCTTATCACAAAACTATCTGTTACCGATAATTTCAGTGCTTGCAGAGAATACCTTACTGAAAACCGCTTGCCATTTCCTTCTGCTCCTCGTTGGGTTCGACACTCTTACTTATCGAAAGGACTACGATAGATCCCCTATACTTGTGGGTCATCGAGACTATTTACTAACGCCGTTGCCAGGGAGTGACGCGCATTTGGTAAGTGGAAATCGGTAAGGAAAAATTTATATAGTGTGCTGAAATTTATTGTCACTTGTTACTATGGAAAGTAATCCTTTTAGGGGCTTGTTCGGGGTATCTTCACCCCGACCAACAAATCTGGGATCCTCAAATCATGCAAATATCCTCTGTCTTTGCATGACTTTCACCATCCTACTGAATCTACTGAAAATGTTTACTTTGAAATTCCTTGGGGTATGATAGAGAAACTGCTAGCTAATCGTTTACAGGAGATGGAACATTGCATCTCGATTGCACCTATGGACGAAGTTTGTGGATTATTTAAGCTTGCAGGTATGCCCGAGGATGTTATCAAGAAGAAGGTCTTCCCTTTGTCTTTGAAGTGAGAGGCATTGACATGGTTTAGGCTATGTGATGATATGGGATCATGGAACTACAACCAATTGAAATTGGAATTTCATCAGAAGTTTTATCCTATGCATCAGGTTCATCGTGATCGTAATTATATATATAATTTTTGGCCTCACAAAGGAGAAAGCATCGCTCAAGCTTGGGGGAGGCTTAAGTCAATGTTATATTCATGCCCCAATCATGAGCTCTCAAGAGAAATTATTATTCAAAATTTTTATGCTCGGCTTTCTCTCAACAATTGCTCCATGCTCGATACTTCTTGTACTGGTTCTTTTATGATGAAGACTATTGAATTCAGATGGGATTTATTGGAAAGAATTAAACGCAACTCTAAAGATTGGGATCTCGACGAAGGTAAGGAGTCAGGTATGACACCTAAGTTTGATTATGTTAAATCTTTTATGGATACCAATGTTGTCCGTGAATTTAGCACTAAATATGGACTTGACTCTGAGATAGTAGCTTCTTTCTGTGAATCATTTGCTACTCATGTTGATCTCCCTAAGGAGAAGTGGTTTAAATATCATCCTCCCATTGAAGTAAAAGTAGTTGAACCTATTAAAGTTGAAGAAAAGACTATCACTTGTAATGTCGATCCTATTGTTCCTACCATTTATATTGAGAAACCACCTTTCCCTATTAGAATAAAGGATCATGCTAAAGCTTCAACTGTGGTTTGTAAGAGTAATACTAGAACACCTTCACCCCCTGAGCAAATTAAAGTTGAACTTATTATTGCTATGGTTAAAGATCTCTTGGCCGATAATATCGATGGGCATGTTATTTACTTCTGTGATGAAGCTGCTAGAATTGCTAGACCCGATACTAAAAATAAACATAGACCTGTTGTAGGCATGCCTGTTATTTCCGTTAAAATAGGAGATCATTGCTATCATGGCTTATGTGATATGGGTGCTAGTGCGAGTGCAATACCTCATTCTTTATACAAAGAAATTATGCATGATATTGTACCTGCTGAGTTAGAAGGTATTGATATTACAATTAAGCTTGCCAATAGAGATACTATTTCACCAGTTGGGATTGTTAGAGATGTTGAAGTCTTTTGTGGGAAAGTTAAATATCCTGCTGATTTTCTTGTTCTTGGTTCCCCACAAGATGACTTTTGTTCCATTATATTTGGTAGACCCTTCTTGAATACCGTTAAGGCTAGGATAGATTGCGAAAATGATATTATTACGATTGGGTTAGGGGATATGTCTCATGACTTTAACTTTGTTAAATTTTGTAGACAACCCCATGATAAAGAATTGCCTAGTAAGGATGAAATTATTGGTCTTGCTTCTATTGCCGTGCCTCCTAATGATCCTTTAGAACAATATTTGCTAGACCATGAAAATGATATGTTTATGAATGAAAGAAGGGAATAGATGTAGTATTCTTTAAACATGGACCCATTTTGAAGCACAACTTGCCTATTGAAATCCTAGGGGATCCTCCACCACCCAAGGGTGATCCCGTGTTTGAGCTTAAACCATTACCTGATACTCTTAAATATGCTTATCTTGATGAAAAGAAGATATAACCTATTATTATTAGTGCTAACCTTTCAGAGCAGGAAGAGGAGAAATTATTGAAAACTCTGAAGAAGCATCGTGCTGCTATTGGATATACTCTTGATGACCTTAAGGGCATTAGTCCCACTCTATGCCAACACAAGATAAAATTGGAGAAAGACGCTAAACCGGTTGTTGATCACCAACGACGGTTAAATCCTAAGATGAAAGAAGTGGTAAGAAAAGAAATACTAAAGCTTCTGGAGGTAGGTATAATTTATCCCGTTGCTGATAGTCAGTGGGTAAGTCCTGTCCATTGTGTCCCTAAGAAGGGAGGTATTACTGTTGTTCCTAATGATAAAGATGAATTGATTCCGCAAAGAATTGTTACAGGTTATAGGATGGTAATTGATTTCCACAAATTAAATAAAGCTACTAGAAAAGATCATTACCCTTTACCTTTTATTGATCAAATGCTAGAAAGATTATCTAAACATACCCATTTTTGCTTTCTAGATGGTTATCCTGGTTTCTCTCAAATACATGTGTCAAAAGAGGATTAGGATACCTTTGCTTATAGACGTATGCCTTTTGGTTTATGTAATGCACCTGCTACCTTTCAAAGATGCATGAGGGATATATTCTTTGATTTTTGTGAAAAGATTGTTGAGGTTTTCATGGATGATTTTTCCGTATATGGAACTTCTTTTGATGATTGCTTGAGCAACCTTGATCGAGTTTTGCAGAGATGCGAAGAAACTAATCTTGTCTTGAATTGGGAGAAGTGCCACTTTATGGTTAATGAAGGTATTGTCTTGGGGCATAAAATTTCTGAAAGAGGTATTGAAGTTGATAAAGCTAAAGTTGATGCTATTGAAAAGATGTCGTGTCCTAAGGACATCAAAGGTATAAGAAGTTCCCTTGGTCATGCCGATTTTCATAGGAGGTTCATTAAAGACTTCTCTAAAATTTCTAGGCCTGTGACTAACCTCTTACAAAAAGATATTCCTTTTGTCTTTGATGATGATTGTGTAGAAGAATTTGAAATACTTAAGAAAGCTTTGATTTGTGCACCTATTATTCAGCCACCTGATTGGAATTTACCCTTTGAAATTATGTGTGATGCTAGTGATTATGATGTAGGTGCTGTTCTAGGACAAAGAGTTGATAATAAACTAAATGTTTTCCAATATGCTAGTAAAACTCTAGACAGTGCCCAGAGAAATTATGCTACTACTGAAAAAGAATTTTTAGCAGTTGTATTTGCTTGTGATAAGTTTAGACCTTACATTGTTGACTCTAAAGTAACCGTTCACACTGATCATGCTGCTATTAAATATCTTATGGAAAACAAAGATGCTAAACCTAGACTTATTAGATGGGTTCTCTTACTACAAGAATATTATTTGCATATTATTGATAGAAAGGTGCTGAGAACCCCGTTGCAGACAACTTGTCTAGGTTAGAAAATGTTCTTGATGACCCACTACCTATTAATGATAGATTTCCTGATGAACAATTAGTTATCATAAATTCTTCTCATACTAATGCATGTTATGTTGATTATGCTAATTACATTGTTGCCAAATTTATACCACCTAGTTTCACATACGAGCAAAAGAAAAAGTTTTTCTATGATTTAAGTCATTACTTCTGGGATGACCCACACCTTTATAAAGAAGGAGTAGATGGCGTTATTAGACATTGTGTACCTGAGCATGAACAGGAACAGATCCTACGCAAGTGTCACTCCGAGGCTTATGGAGGACACCACGCTGGAGATAGAAATGCACATAAGGTATTGCAATCCAGTTTTTATTGGCCTACTCTCTTCAAAGATGCCTGTAAGTTTGTCTTGTCTTGTGATGAATGGCAAAAATCGATAATATTAGTAGATGTCAAGAAATGCCTATGAATTATTCACTTGTTATTGAACCATTTGATGTTTGGGGCTTTGATTATATGGGACCGTTTCCTTCCTCTAATGGGTATACACATATTTTAGTTGTTGTTGATTACGTTACTAAGTGGGTAGAAGCTATTCCAACTAGTAGTGATGATCATAACACCTCTATTAAGATGCTCAAAGAAGTTATTTTTCTGAGGTTTGGAGTCCCTAGATACTTAATGACTGATGGTGATTCACATTTTATTCATGGTGCTTTCCGTAAAATGCTTGCTAAATATGATGTTAATCATAGAATTGCATCTCCATATCACCCACAGTCTAGTGGCCAAGTAGAACCGAGTAATAGAGAGCTCTAATTAATTTTGCAAAAGACTGTTAATAGATCTAGAAAGAATTGGTCCAAGAAACTTGATGCATTATGGGCCTATAGAACTGCATATAAAAATCCTATGGGTATGTCTCCGTATAAAATGGTTTATCGAAAAGCTTGTCACTTACCTCTCGAACTAGAACATAAGGTGTATTGGGCCATTAAAGAGCTCAACTATGATTTTAAACTTGCTGGTGAGAAGAGGCTATTTGACATTAGCTCACTTGATGAATGGAGAACCCAGGCGTATGAGAATGCCAAACTATTTAAAGAAAAGGTTAAAAGATGGCATGACAAAAGGATACAAAAGCATGAGTTCAATGTAGGTGATTATGCTTTGCTATACAACTCTCATTTAAGATTTTTTGCAGGAAAACTTCTCTCTAAATGGGAAGGCCCTTATGTTATCGAGGAGATCTATCATTCCGGTGCCATAAAAATAAACAACTTCGAAGGCACAAATCTGAAGGTGGTGAATGGTCAAAGGATCAAACATTATATCTCAGGTAATCCCATAAATGTTGAAACAAATGTTATTGAAACCGTAACCCCGGAGGAATACATAAGGGACACTTTCCAGAAAGTTTCAGACTCCGAAAAGGAATAGGTATGTGGTACGGTAAGTAAACTGACTCCAAAATAGTTCTAATAGCAATTTTTCTCCGTTTTGGAATATTTAAGAAAATAGAAAAATAAGAAATAGTACGGGAAGGGCACGAGGCATCCCCGAGGGTGGAGGGCGCGCCCTACCCCCTTGGGCGCGCCCCCTACCTCGTGGGCACCTCGTGTGCTCTCCAGACTCCGTTTTCTTGCATGATACTTCTTTTGGTCGGTTAAAATTCATTATATAATCTCCCGAAGGTTTTGACCACCGTATCACGCAAATATCCTCTGTCTTTGTTTCGAGCTATTTTTTGTCAGAGTTGTCAAGGCCAGGCATCATGTCATCACCCTCCTCCAACAATGAAGGCAACGATGCTTGGCTAATGAAGATAGAGCTGAAGAGAGAAGAACCCGTGGAGATCAAAAAGAATGATAGGATCAAGAAGGTCATGGAGGATATAGCTCCAGCGGCAGAAGAAGAAGACATCCTTCAACCTCATCACAACCTTCTTACCCCAACTGAGATTGAAGCTTTCAAGATGATTGAATTAGCTCGCATACAAAACAAGTATCTCACACGTGAAAATATTTTGTTGAAGGATCATATCACCGCACTCAAGGGCATTATCTGCAAATTGGAGGACCTCCTACGCTCGATGTGCGACTATCCATCATCACTGCCATCTTCTTGACCAGCAAAGGAGAACTAAATACATGGGTATGGACACTCCCCTTGGCAACTTCCAAGCTTGGGGGAGGTGCCCCGGTATCGTATCACCATCACACTCCTATCTTTACCGTTTTTCTTAGTTTGATCCTTTTGGTAATATCCTTATCTAGTAGAATAAAAGTTTTGGTATGATCTAGTTTTGAGTTTTGTTTTATGATCCCTCTATGTAATTGAGTCCGTGAGCTATATATAATAAAGATTAGTGTTGAGTCAAGGGCTTTGCTATCTTGCTATGATCTTGAGGGAATAAAAGAAAAAGATAGAATAAAAAGAAATAAAAGAGATCATATTGATCTTATGGAGAGTAATGAATTCACATATAAAGAGTATGATGAATAAAAGTTGTTGAGAGTTGGCAAACACAGTTTTGGTCATCGTTGCAATTAATAGGAAGTAATAAAGAAAGAGAGGTTTTCACATATAAATATACTACCTTGGACATATTTTATGATTGTGAGTACTCATTAAAATATGACATGCTAAAGATTTGACGTTGGACAAGGAAGACAACGTAATGGGTTATGTTTTCTTATATCCGAAATAAAGTATATTGTCATGGATCATCCAACATGTTGAGCTTGCCTTTCTCCCTCATGCTAGCCAAATTCTTTGCACCAAGTAGAGATACTACTTGTGCTTCCAAATATCCTTAAACCCAGTTTTTCCATGAGAGTCCACCATATCTACCTATGGATTGAGTAAGATCCTTCAAGTATGTTGTCATGTTGCATGCAATAAAAATTGCTCTCTAAATATGTATGACTTATTAGTGTGGAGAAAATAAGATTTATACGATCTTGTGATATGGAAGTAATAAAAGCAACGGACTGCATAATAAAGGTCCATATCACAAGTGGCAATATAAGTGACGTTCTTTTGCATTAAGATTTCATGCATCCAACCATAAAAGCACATGACAACCTCTGCTTCCCTCCGCGAAGGGCCTATCTTTTACTTTTGTCTTATACATTATGCAAGAGTCATGGTGATCTTCACCTTTCCTTTTTATATTCAAGAGTCATTAGATGCCTATGCCTTGGAAGATGGACGACAAGCCTACATCATCAACAACTCTATGATCACCACCTCCGAAGAAAGAGGCATAAATATATGGGTATGGGCACTCCCCTTGGCAACTGCCAAGCTTGGGGGAGGTGCCCCGGTATCGTATCACCATCACACTCCTATCTTTATCGTTTATCTTAGTTCGATCCTTTTGGTAATATCTTGATCTATTAGAATAAAGTTTTAGTATGATTTAGTTTTGAGTTTTGCTTTATGATCCTTCTATGTAACCGAGTCCATGAGCCATATATATAATAAAGATTAGTGTTGAGTCAAGGGCTTGATTATCCTATTATGATCTTGAGGGGATTAAAGAAAAAATAGAGAATAAAAAGAATTAAAGAGATCATATTGATCTTATGGAGAGTAATGAGTTCACATATAAATAGTATGATGAATAAAGATTGTTGAGAGTTGACAAACATAGTTTTGGTTATCGTTGCAATTAATAGGAAGTAGTAAAGAAAGAGAGGTTTTCACATATAAATATACTATGTTGGACATCTCTTATGACTCTGAGCACTCATTAAAATATGACATGCTAAAAAGTTGATGTTGGACAAGCAAGACAACGTAATGGGTTATGTTTTCTTGTATCCAAAATAAAGTATATTGTCATGGATCATCCAACATGTTGAGATTGCCTTTCCCCCTCATGCTATCCAAATTCTTTGCACCGAGTAGAGATACTACCTGTGCTTCCAAATATCCTTAAACCCAGTTTGCCATGAAAGTCCACCATATCTACCTATGGATTGAGTAAGATCCTTCAAGTAAGTTGGCATTGTTACAAGCAATAAAAATTGCTCTTTAAATATGTATGATTTATTAGTGTGGAGAAAATAAGCTTTATACGATCTTGTGATATGGAAGTAATAAAAGCGACGGACTGCATAATAAAGGTCCATATCACAAGTGGCAATATAAAGTGACGTTCTTTCGCATTAAGATTTTGTGCACCCAACCATAAAAGCACATGACAAGCTCTGCTTCCCTCTGCGAAGGGCCTATCTTTTATTTTTGTCTTATGCCTTATGCAAGAGTCATGGTGATCTTCACCTTTCCTTTTTACATTTTATCCTTTGGCAAGCACATTGTGTTGGAAAGATCCTCTCGTGGGGGGGGGGGTCAATCTCCATCAACATGTTCACTAGCACCATATCCTCTCAAACCCTAGTTCATCTCTTGTATCCGATCTTTGTCTCAAAACCTCAGATTGGTACCTGTGAGTTGCTAGTAATGTTGATTACTCCTTGTAGTTGATGCTAGTTGGTTTATTCGGTGGAAGATTATATGTTCAGATCCTTAATGCATATTAATACCCCTCTGATTATGAACATGAATATGATTTGTGAGTAGTTACGTTTGTTCCTGAGGACATGGGAGAAGTCTTGCTATAAGTAGTCATGTAAATTTGGTATTCGTTCGATATTTTGATAAGATGTATGTTGTCTTTCCTCTAGTGGTGTTATGTGAACGTTGACTACATGACACTTCAACATTATTTGGGCCTAGGGGGAAGGCATTGGGAAGTAATAAGTAGTTGATGGGTTGCTAGAGTGACAGAAGCTTAAACCCTACACTACAAAAAAAGACACATCCGTGAAATTTTGGGCCGAATGAATTTTTTTCTATCATACTTATGACACTTCTATGACGATAATTGTGACAAAACCTGGTGTCGTCATAGATGTGGTGGGCTCCTACTTCTATGACAAAAAATCATGACAGAAAATGGGCTTTTCGTCCTGGGCGGGCCGGAGACGCAGCTGCATGACATTCTTTGGGCCGGCCATGATGGAAAAAACCATGGTAAAAGCGAGGGCGAGGAAAATTTCGGCGAGTTCCCGGTTACGGTGGGTGGTCGAGGCCGAGCAATGCGCGTTTCTCTCGTACACGTATGCGTGTGTGTGCGAGGAGTTGGGCTCTAACTGAACCCGAGTGAGGCATTGGGCTCTAACTGAACCCGAGCGATTGCACTGCAGGTTACGCGTTACTCAACCCGAGCGATTGATCGATGGCTATTAACTGAACCCGATTGAGCAATTCCTTCGCTACTGCTGCTAACTGAAACCAATCGATGCCGCCTCTGGATGAACAGTGAGCATTGGGGGGGGGGTTGGATGAACACTGAGCGGCGGGGGTGGATGAATAGGACCCCGTGGTG
>NC_041389.1:134808058-134809859 GCF_002162155.2 Triticum dicoccoides
GTGTTGTCTCTGGATGAACAGGACCCCGATCGATCGAGCCGGTTGGGGCTGGATGAACAGGACCCCATGGAGGGCTGGATGAACAGGACGACCCCGTGGAGGACTGGATGAATAGTAGATGGTGGAGGGGTGGATGAATAGAAGCCCGTGGAGGGGTGGTTGAACAGGAGCCCGTGGAGAGGGGTGGTTGAACAGTAGCCGGTGGAGTAGCGCGCGTTGGAGGCTGGCTGAACAGGAGCCCGTGGATGAACAGTCGCAGGTGGAGGCTGGAGAGGTCAATGGTGGATGAAGAGTAGCCCGTGGAGGCTGGAGGAGGTCGACGGTGGAGATGAGCAGTATCCCGTGGAGTCCCATTTTGCGGTACGCCACACCCCTCCCGATGAACAGGACCCCTGTTTCGATCGTAGCGCTCCAACACAAGTCCGTTTCCTCCGTTTTGCGGTACGCCACACCCCTCCTGATCAACAGGACCCTGTTTCAACCGTAGGAAGTCCAACACAAGTCCGTTTCCTCTGTTTTGCGGTACTCGAGACCTCTCCCGACGAACAGGATCCCGTTCCGAACGTGGCTGGTCGAACACAAGGCCGTTTCCTCTGTTTTGCGGTACGCCAGGCCTTGTTTCCATCACCTGTTCCGTCCAAGCCCTCGCAATGAACAGGACAACGCATTCCATTCCGACCCAACCGGTTGGCTCCCCATGAACACGACGACGACGCTCCTTCTCCGTTTCGACCCAGCCATGTACACGAGCCTTGGCCGTACGTATGCGCGAGTAGGCATTCGAGACCCCATCCGTATGTACGTACGTGGTCGTATTTACTTTCTTGCACCCTGACCGTTGTACGTACGTGTACATGCTACATGCGCGCCTCTACTACGACACGTGCGCGCCTCTACTACGGCACGTGCGCGCCTCTACATCGACCAGTATGTACGTACACGTTTGCGACCAGAATGACAATGCTACGTACGCTTTGACCAGGTGGGTCCCGACTGTCACGCACTTCCTTGCGTGCGAATATGTAGATGGTGGGTCCCAGCAGTCAGGGGGGCGAATCGTTCTTTTTTGCCCGGACGCACTTCCTTCTGTGCGAAGATGTAGCTGGTGGGTCCCAGCAGTCAGGGGGAAGCATTTTTTTCGCGAAACCGTCCGGTGGGTCCCTGCTGTCAGGTAGAGGAATCATTATTTTCTGCGTAATAAGGAGGCACTCCCTTGCTGCGGCCATGGACCCAGCTGTCAGCCTCTCCACGTAAAGTCCACGTCCGATGGAAGTCGTTCCTTGACCATGTTGACCATGCCATGCCGAGAGCACCAGGGCTGTGGACGACGGCGAGGCCTAGGATGGGGATGACGCGGAGCCGGGGAAGACGCGACAGTGGATGCCCATGCGTAGAGGAGTATGAGGGTTCACTGGTTCTCCTGCGGTGTGAGGCTGCCGTCGCCGCAGAATAACAGGGAGTGTGGGTGAGTAGAGGGATGGCTTGGCCAGCGGTGGGAGTAGTAGGGGGCGGTGAGGCCTCCGCGGAATCATAGCCGACCACGGGAGGTAGAAGCATGCGGCATGACCGGTGCTGCTTTGGACGGCTGGAGCAAGAAGACCAGAGGTTGAAGAAGCACTACGGCCGTTGGATGGACATCATACGGTCACTAGAGCTAGAATCGTTCATATTGACTAAAGTTGACAAAGGCCTCCATCCCAGTCAACTTAGTAGGCCCACAAGTTAGCCTCCCACCAAGGTGGGTCCCAACTAGCAGGGGGAGTATTCATTTTTTATGCGTAATAAGGAGGCACTTCCGGTG
>NC_041389.1:134810210-134820387 GCF_002162155.2 Triticum dicoccoides
TTTTTCGCGAAATACGATGGCCCGTCCGGTGGGTCCCAGAAGTCAGGGGGGAACGTTTTTTCATGAAATACTGGTGGCCCGTCCGGTGGATCCCTACTGTCAGGTGGAGGAATAATTATTTTCCATGTAATAAGGAGGCACTTCCTTGTGGCTGCCGTGGACCCAGCTGTCAGCCTCTCGACGTACAGTACTCTTTCGATGGAAGTCGGTCGTTGACCACATTGACCACTCCGCGCCGAGAGAGCACCACGGCGGTGGACGACAGCGAGGCCTAGGAAGGGTACAATGCGGGGCCAGGGGAGATGCGGCAGTGGATGCCCATGCGGAGAGGAGTACAAGGGTTCACTGGTTCGGCTGCGCTGCCATCGCCGCAGAATAACAGGGGGTGTGGGTGAATGGAGTGGAGGGATGGCCTAGCCAGCGGTGGGAGTAGTATGGGGGCAGTGAGGCCTCCGCGGCAGCACAGCCGGCCATGGGAGGCAGGAGCAGGCGGCACGACCGATGCTATTTTGGGCGGCTGGAGCAAGAAGACCAGAGGTTGAAGAAGCACTACGACCGCTGGATGGACATCGTACGGTCACTGGAGCTAGAATCGTGCATATTGACTAAGTTGACAAAGCCCTCCGTCCCCGTCCACTTAGTAGGCCCACTATACTGGGTCCCAGCTAGCAGGGGGAGTATTCATTTTTTTTTGCGTAATAAGGAGGCACTTCCTTGTGTGCGAAGATATAGCTGGTGGATCCGAGATATCAGCGGCAGTAACATTTTTTTCGTGAAATATAGAGGCCCTTTCAGTGGGTCCCAGATGTCAGGTGGAGAAATCATTATTTTGCACGTAATAAGGAGGCATTTCCTTGCGTGCGGCCGTGGACCCAGCTGTCAGCCTCTCCACGTACAGTCCACTTCAGATGCATGTCGGTCGTTCACCATGTTGACCACGCCACGCCGAGAGCACCAGGGTAGTGGACGACGGCGAGGCCTAGGAAGGGACACTACAAAAAAAGACACATCCATGACATTTTGGGCCGAACAATTTTTTTATGTCATACATATGACACTTCTGTGACGATAATTGTGACAAAACCCGGTATCATCATAGATGTGGTGGGCTCCTACTTCTATGACAAAAAATCATGACAGAAAATGGGCTTTTTGTCCTGGGCGGGCCGGAGACGCAGCTGCATAACATTCTTTGGGCCGTCCATGATGGCAAAAACCATGGTAGAAGCAAGGGCGAGGAATATTTCGGGGAGTTCCCGGTTACGGAGGGTGGTCGGGGGCCGAGCGATGCGCGTTTCTCTCGTACACGTACACGCGTGTGTGCGAGGCGTTGGCTCTAACTGAACCCGAGCGAGGCGTTGGGCTCTAACTGAACCCGAGCGATTGCACTACAGGCTACGCGTTACTGAACCCGAGCGATCGATCGATGTCTGTTAATTGAACCCGATCGAGCGATTCATTCGCTACTGCTGCTAACTGAAGCCGATCGATTGGACGAACAGTGAGCGTTGTGGGGCGGGGGGGGGGGGTGGATGAACAATGAGCGGTGGGGGTGGATGCAGGACCCCGTGGCGTTTCCTCTGGATGAACAAGACGACCACAGTTGAAGCTTTAGCATGATCCTTTATTCTAATAGGGAAAGGTGGTTTCTCAATATAAACGGCAGGAACAATAGGATCGACATTACAAGTGATAGTCTTTTCTTCAACTTTAATAGGTTCAACTACTTTTACTTCAATGGGAGGATGATATTTAAACCACTTCTCCTTAGGGAGATCAACATGAGTAGCAAATGATTCATAGAAAGAAGCTACTATCTCAGAGTCAAGTCCATATTTAGTGCTAAATTCACGGACAACATCGGTATCCATAAAAGATTTAACATAATCAAACTTAGGTGTCATACCTGACTCCTTACCTTCGTCGAGATCCCAATCTTTAGAGTTGCGTTTAATTCTTTCCAATAAATCCCATCTGAATTCAATAGTCTTCATCATAAAAGAACCAGTACAAGAAGTATCGAGCATGGAGCGATTGTTGAGAGAAAGCCGAGCATAAAATTTTTGAATAATAATTTCTCTTGAGAGCTCATGATTGGGGCATGAATATAACATTGACTTAAGCCTCCCCCAAGCTTGAGCGATGCTTTCTCCTTTGTGAGGCCAAAAATTATATATATAATTACGATCACGATGAACCTGATGCATAGGATAAAACTTCTGATGAAATTCCAATTTCAATTGGTTGTAGTTCCATGATCCCATATCATCACATAGCCTAAACCATGTCAATGCCTCTCACTTCAAAGACAAAGGGAAGACCTTCTTCTTGATAACATCCTCGGGCATACCTGCAAGCTTAAATAATCCACAAACTTCGTCCATAGGTGCAATCGAGATGCAATGTTCCATCTCCTGTAAAGGGATTAGCTAGCAGTTTCTCTATCATACCCGAAGGAATTTCAAAGTAAACATTTTCAGTAGATTCAGTAGGATGGTGAAAGGCATGCAAAGACAGAGGATATTTGCATGATTTGAGGATCCCAGATTTGTTGGTCGGGGTGAAGATACCCCGAACAAGCCCCTAAAAGGATTACTTTCCATAGTAACAAGTGACAATAAATTTCAGCACACTATATAAATTTTTCCTTACCGATTTCCACTTACCAAACGCGCTTCACTCCCTGGCAACGGCGCTAGAAAATAGTCTTGATGACCCACAAGTATAGGGGATCTATCATAGTCCTTTCGATAAGTAAGAGTGTCGAACCCAACGAGGAGCAGAAGGAAATGGCAAGCGGTTTTCAGTAAGGTATTCTCTGCAAGCACTGAAATTATCGGTAACAGATAGTTTTGTGATAAGGTAATTTGTAACAGGTAACAAGTAACAAAAGTAAATAAGGTGCAGCAAGGTGCCCCAATCCTTTTTGTATCAAAGGACAAGCCTGGACAAACTCTTATATAAAGCAAAAGCTCCTGAGGACACATGGGAATTATCGTCAAGCTAGTTTTCATCACGCTCATATGATTCGCGTTTGTTACTTTGATAATTTGATATGTGGGTGGACTGGTGCTTGGGCGCTGCCCTTTCATGGACAAGCATCCCACTTATGATTAACTACTCTCACAAGCATCTGCAACTATGAAATAAGAATTAAGGTAAACCTA
This sequence comes from Triticum dicoccoides, assembly GCF_002162155.2. NCBI lineage: Eukaryota > Viridiplantae > Streptophyta > Magnoliopsida > Poales > Poaceae > Triticum > Triticum dicoccoides. The sequence continues at coordinate 134,813,378 of NC_041389.1, forward strand.
ACCATAGCATGAAACATATGGATCCCAATCAGCCCCTTATGAAGCAACGCATAACACTACAAAAAAAAGACACATCCGTGACATTTTGGGCCGAATGAATTTTTTTTCTGTCATACATATGACACTAATGACGATAATTGTGACAAAACCCGGTATCATCATAGATGTGGTGGGCTCCTACTTCTATGACAAAAAATCATGACAGAAAATGGGCTTTTCATCCTGGGATAGCCGGAGACGCAGTTGCATGACATTATTTGGGCCGTCCATGACGGAAAAAACCGTGGTACAAGCGACGGCGAGGAAAATTTTGGCGAGTTCCCGGTTATGGTGGGTGGTCGGGGGCCGAGCGATGCATGTTTCTCTAGTACATGTATGCACGTGTGTGTGAGGCGTTGGCTCTAACTGAACCCGAGCGAGGCGTTGGGCTCTAACTGAACCCGAGCGATTGCACTGCAGGCTACGCGTTACTGAACCCGAGCGATCGATTGATGGTTATTAACTAAACCCAATCGAGTGATTCCTTCGCTACTGCTGCTAACTGAAGTCGATCGATTGGATGAACAGTGAGCGTTGCAGGGGGGGTTGGATGAACAGTGAGCGATGGCGTTGCCTCCGGATGAACAGGACCTCGAGGTGTGGAGGGCTGGATGAACAGTAGAAGGTGGAGGGGTGGTTGAACAGTAGCCGGTGGAGTAGCGCGCGATGGAGGCTGGAGGAGGTCGACGGTAGCCCGTGGAGGCTGGAGGAGGTCGACGGTGGAGATGAACAGTATCCCGTGGAGTCCTGTTTTGAGGTACGCCACACCCCTCCCGATGAAAAGGACCCCCGTTTCGACCATAGCGCTCCAACACAAGTCCGTTTCGTCCATTTTGCGGTACGCCACACCCCTCCCAGTCAACAGGACCCCCGTTTCGACCGTATGAGGTTCGTTTCCTCCGTTTTGTGGCACGCCACACCCCCCTGATCAACAGGACCCCCGTTTCGACCGTAGGAGGTCCGTTTCATCCGTTTTGCGGTACGCCACACCCCTCCCGATCAACAGGACCCCCGTTTCGACCATAGGAGGTCTGTTTCCTCCGTTATGCGGTACACCACACCCCTCCCGATCAACATGACCCCCATTTCAACCGTAGGAGGTCCGTTTCCTCCGTTTTGCGGTACGCCACACCCCTCCCGATGAACAGGATCCCATTTCGAACGTGGCCGGTCGAACACAAGGCTGTTTCCTCCGTTCTGCGGTACGCCAGGCCTCGTTTCCATCGCCTGTTCCATCCAAGCCTTGGTAAGACTTGGGAAGAAAAAAATGGAAAGAAAATCAAAGACTTGGGAAGGCATACAGAACAAGCTAGTGTACCAGTAAAGAGACGTTGCCGAGTTTTAGAAAAAAGAGAGAGGTGCTCCTGTAGCTGGTTCGAATCCAAACCTAGACTATGACTATATATGGTGCTATGCTACTCTGCAAGTAATGAAACTGACATATCGAACGTTCGCTTCTCCTCTTCTCTACCTACTCTGCCTAGCATCAGAAGCTCTTGTAGCAGCAAATATGTCCGCTGGATGCTCGTCCACCTGCTCTTCAGCAGGCAACAACCAGATATGCGCCAAGTTGCCACCCGTACCATCGCCTGTGGGTCTCATCACACCCCCGCCGGCACGCGCATCACAGCAGATTGCTCATCGCAACCCGCTGCCATTGGTGTGGTGCCACTGCTGCAAATCACACAGAGTCATCCGTCGCGTCTCAACCACAATCCTCAACTTTGGCCAAGTCTTCTACAAATGCCCAAATCATGGGGTAATAATATGTTTAAGTGTTGTTCTGCTGCTTTCAGTTGCTGACTTTTTTAATAGTTTGGTTGATGATCTTCCAATTTGATTCGTGTAAAAAAGGGAAGATTCGTGTGAATTGTATTTCTGGGAAGTTGCTGATGTGGGGGAATGCAACTACGCTGATTATTTCGTTACACGAGGAATCCCAATACCAGCAGGTTGGGGTGCTGGACAAGTAACTGAAGGAACAACAGAAGAGGAAGATGCAGAGCAGAAGGTTAAAGATGCAGTTCCTCTGATCATGGCCAAGCAACAGCTGTTGAACGGCCTTGACAGCAATGAGGAGATGAAAGAGCTTGTAAAGATAATGGGCAAAATCGATATGCTCTGTAGGATGATTGTCTATTTATTTGCAGCGTATGTAGCACTCGTGATGTATTCAGTGTCTATGACATGAGCACTTTGCTGAAACTAGTAATGAATGAAACCTGTGTAGCAGGCTGGGCGTAGTGTTGTGAACATCTAATGATTTCTATTAACGGAAATCAGGGGGTATCCCCTTTTGCTCATAAATAAATAAATAGCAGAGGCCCTGTCAGGTCAGCTTTGTTCTCATTCGAAGACGTCGAGCAAGTTGCAGTCCAACAGCAAACTATGTCATCAAATTCAAGTTTCACAGCCAAATATGAGTACAACTAAACAACAATGTCATCATGTTTTAGTTTTCATACAATCACCAAACACAAATCAGCATACATAACAAGTGATGTTCTCGCAGCAAAATACTAAACAGCATGTTCATCGGGTTTTAGTTGTCATAGCAAACACAATTTCACATGGTAGATAAAAAAACGTCTTCTGACAGGCAAATACAACAAAAGCAATGTAATCATAATCAACAGCAGCAGCGTCAACATCTTCGCCATGTGTATCAGTCTGAATCGTAATTCCCCATGGTGTCATCTTCTTCTTCGTCCTCAACATCCTAGAACGTTGGCTTCTTCTGGATCAACTCTTGTATGTCTACAGCACGACAGACAATCTTTTCGCCGGCGTCATTGACGTGATGGTTCTTAAAGATATTAGGAACATCTGTGTTATCTTGTACATCAGGAGCAGTGTAAGCATCATCTTGTTGTGCAACTTCATTAAACGAATTCCTCTGCTCAAACCTTTGCAATACTCTCCAGTCATCACTACGTGCAAATGTGTCTTCCAAGAAAAATATCTGTGTTGCTTGATTTGCCAAAATAAAAGGCTCGTTGGTCTGGTACGCCGCCTTGACATTGATGGATTTGAAATAATCATCAGCTCTAGGTTTTGCGATCCTGGAAAACAGGTTATACCAACGACAGCACAACAGAACCACACACCGATGATCCTCGAAACTGGAGATATACTGCAACTGAACAATGTCTGTTATGTTAGCATACATTTCAGTTGTCTCTTTGTCATACATATTCGTGCTCATGATGGCAATGTTTTGTGTCTTCCTGCCTTCGTCTTGTGCAACGGTGTTGTAGCGCACATCTCCAACAACGCAAGATTCATAATGTCTTAACCGAGTATCAGGACCCATTGCTAGTGAGTAAAGGGCATCATCAACTGCCTGCCCATCCTCCCGCATCTTCTTAACCTATGGTTAGAAAATAGACAAGCTGATCATCTTATGTACTCAATATATTAAAAAAATGACAGTGCATTTCAAAAGCTTACATGGTTCTTGAACCATTTCGCAAATCCTGCCATAACCAGTTTGTCAATGTTTCTTGGATTTTGCGGTAGTAACTCCTTTTTATAGATGCTGCACAACATAGTGATTGTGTCAAACATCTAAATATATAAGAATGTGCTGCAAGTTTAGTAGATTACGATGTATAAGATGCAGTACTGCACTTACTTGATATAAGGTAGTATCTCAGACAGTTATTCTACACATACCAAACCATTTTGTCCAAATCTTTAGGTTTGTCCTCTTGTCGACTCTTCCCTATAACTCGAACAGAATAATCGAAAACATTGAGCCCGGGATTGTCTTCACCCACCTCTTTGCTAAGCTGATCAGCTATTTCAATGTATTTTGAGCAGAATGTCAATGCTTCTGTAGCAATGTAGGCCTCTGCAATGGAACCCTCGGGTCTAGCTCTGTTCCTAACATGGCCCTTGAAAGTGCCTAGACGCCTTTCAATAGGGTACATCCAGCCATACTGTACTGGACCTCTAAGTAGTGCCTCATCAGGTAGATGAACAGCCAAATGCACCATCACATCAAAGAAGGCTGGAGGATATATCTTCTCAAGGTCGCATAGGATAGTTGGTATCTTGTCTCTAAGACGCTCCAAAGCATCTATCATGATATTTCTACTGCAGAGTTCCCTGAAGAATTGTCCCAACTCTGCAACTGCTCTGTATAAGTCAGGGCGGCCCAATCCTCTAAAGATAACAGGTAAAACTCTTTGAAGTAGGACGTGGCAGTCATGAGTTTTCAACCCTTGTACCTTGTTTCCATCTGCACTGACTCTCCTTTCAGGGTTGGAAGAAAATCCATGTGGGAATCTCACACGTGACAGGACCTCGCAGAATTCTTTTCTTTTTACCTTGTCCAAGACGTACACAACTGGTGCCATATCCCATGGTTTACCTTCATCTTGCACCTGCAAATCCTTTCTGATACCCTGGTGTGTCAAATCAATCCTGGATTTTAAGGTATCTTTCATCTTGCCTTCAATATTAAGAAGTGTGCCGATAATGCTGTCACATATATTTTATTGATGTGCATCACATCAAGATTTTGCTGCAGATCCAAATCTTTCCAATACTCCAAGTCCCACAAAGTGGACCTTCGGGTAAACTATAATCTCTCTTCTGTCCTGCCACGCTTCCTTTTCCCGCTACCATTACCAGGATGGTTTCCTAGTGTAATATGTCTGCCCTTCTCTAATTCCACTTGCAACTCATCGAGGGTGAGCCTCTTTGGTGCATCACGGTTTTCATGCTTTGCATTGAACACATGTCTTCGATATTTTCTAGGATGCGGCTTGTCCTTGGCAAGGAAATAGCGGTGTCCAATGTAACAGATCTTGCTAAGTATTGCGTATGACAACGGATTCCTGTCACAGTGAACACATGCATTGTAACCATGTGTCGTTCGCCCTGACATAATTCCCAAAGCCGGATAATCATGGATGCACCAAATTATAACAGCACGCAGAAAGAAATCAGCTGGTGGGCTGCTATATAGGTCTCGAGTGAGAACACCCCTCCATAGCTGTTGAAGTTCCTCCACAAGAGGCTCCATGAACAAATCAAAATCCTTTCCAGGACTTTTTGGACCTGGGATGAGCAAGGCCATCATGTAGTTTGATTCTTTGGTGCAGACATTTGGAGGCATGTTGTAAGGGATAACAAGCACTGGCCACATGCTATATGTGGCGCTCTGGTGGCGAAATGGGTTAAATCCATCTGAAGCTAAGCCAAGTCTAATGTTTCTCGGGTTAGCAGCAAACTTTTTTTGTTTATCATTGAAGCTTTTCCAGTCACTACCATGAGATGGATGGCTCATTACATTCTGATCTCTGTGCTCCTGGTTCCTAGAATGCCACAGTACATCCTTTCTTGTTTCAGCATCATGAAACAACCTCTGCAATCTTGGTGTAATTGGAAAATGTCTCAGAACATTATGAGGAATCCTCTTCATAGCATCGCCATCTTTCCATATTGATGATTTGCATTTCGGGCATTCACTTAAGTTGGCATAATCCTTCCGGAACAGAACACAATTATTCTTACAAACATGGATCATATCATATCCAATTCCAACTGCACGAAGGAAATTCTTCATTTTACTGTAGGTGTGTGGCAGCTCAGACGCATCTGGAAAAGATTTGCGGAAAGCAGCCAACATCACACCGAATAATTTGTTGGTCATCCGCTCAGATGTCTTCACCTAAAGAAAGGGGACCATAGCTGAGAATACTGACAACTTATTTCCTGGGGTGACAGCCACGTTGCATTGTTCCAACATGTGGGCCCACCCTTTTTCGTCTGCAGGTGAAAGTTCATGGAATGCACGAGCATTTCGTAGCATTGTTTCAATGTTGGTCAAACTCACTGGCTCCGCCACCACCACCACCTCCTCCTCCTCTTCCACCTGAGCATCAGGCAGATCAAGATGGTGATCTGCTGCTTCCACGTAGACAATAACATTGACGTTCACAGCTTCACCATGATGAACCCACCTAGTATATGTGACCGACATCCCATACAAGTGTAGATGATTTTGCACAGTTGACTGGGGTCTTGTAACTGAATTCATACAACTGCTACACGAGCAGAGCACATCTGATTTCGGACCACCGTACTTAGCTCTGATAAAGTTCATGAAGTTTTCAACCCCCTCGACATAGGCAGCGGAGAATCTTCGAGCAGAAGTTATCCAAGCCTTGTCCATCTATTAGACATACAAACTAGTTCTTCTACTAGATATTACAGGAAAAACATATATGCTTTTTTATGAAGTCCAGAAAAAAATACCTAGGTCGATGTCTAAAGCTATGACAAGATATTTGGACGAGCAGATCTAAGTAACGAAACATATGTAAAGCTCATTCAGCAAACATATTTGAGTGCTAAATTATGGCAGGCTGTTTCAGCAGTCAATGAGGCCGAGCACACAGCCATCGAACTATCGAAGGCCATCGCAGCAACAAAGATCGAGTATAAAACGGTGTAGAGCTATTTCACCTAACAGATTGGCTACTAGACCATGGCAATCTACGTCATAATAAATATATGGCAGGATATTTTAGCAACTAATTGGCCTTGGCATGCCATCTCAGCTAAGCAGATTGAGTGCAGAACAGGGCACGGAAGCTTCTTAAGCAGAGCATATTGACAGTAAACTACTCCGGCAAACAGTGAGATTAACAGCGTCTATCAGCTAACATTCAGTGCTACACCAACATGAATGGAGCCTCAGTCTAGAATGTGTGTACCATGGGAGAAGCTGACCGCCGTGCGTCTCCACACGAACGTCGCAAGCGGTGGCGGCGCTGACCGCCATGCACCTCCACAAGAATGTAGCCAGAGGTGGCGGCGCGGCTAGAGGACGGCAGTCTATGAGAGCGTACTGCGGGAGCGAGAGGATCGCCGTGCGTCCCCTCGACGAATTGCAGCGCCGACGTATCGACGCGGTGGGGAGGGTGTCTTTGGCGGAGCGAATGGAGTGGAGGGGACGG
>NC_041389.1:134820604-134825511 GCF_002162155.2 Triticum dicoccoides
AATATTATTGGCTAGTTGTCCGAAGGGCGGTTGAATCGGATTTGGGGGGAATTTTTTTTGGGGGGGGGGGAGGATTTTCGCGCAGTGGGCAGGGGAGTTTGGCGCATGGTCGGTTTCTCCAAGTGCAGTCCCATGTGTCAGTGAAGAGGCAAGCCGAAGCGCGTTCCGTTTGCGTGAGCCGTGTGCAGGACTGAACGTGTGTGGGGTGCAATGCGGCCGCAACAGGAGTGTCACTACTAGGAAAAGGGCTATAGATGGAATTGACACAAATGGCGCACCAGACATGTGGTGCGCCATTAGTATATACTAATGGCGCACCACACCCTGATGCGCCATTAGTGTTGAAACTACTAATGGCGCACCCTACTCACGGTGCGCCATTAGTACCAATTTTTTTTTGAACTAGTGCGCCTGTCCAAACATACTAATGGCGCATCCTCTGGTGGTGTGCCATTACTAGTTGTAACTAGTAATGGCGCACCGGCCGGAAGGTGCGCCACTAATGTTATTTTTTTTATTATTGTTTTTATTCCTTTTTTTGCAAAAGTACTAATGGCGCACCATCAGGGGGTGCGCCATTAGTAACCTGGATTACTAATGGCGCATTTGTTGCTGGTGCGCCATTAGTAAGTGGGCAGCAACAAGATATTTTGGACAGCCTCTCCTCCCACACTCACTTTCTCCCCACTTCATTCTCTCCACCGCCTCCTCCTTGTATCGGGTGCCTCCTCTTTTTCACCTCATTTCCACCATAGATTCATTCAAATTAAGTGGTTAAGTTACCTTGTTTTGCTAGGTAAGTAAGGGGGGAAGCTATATTTATGTTGTTCTCCCAACAACAATGTGCACATGCACTTTTTATGGCCTAGCTAGATCTATGTATGTTCGTGGTGTTGCATATGTTTGTGGTGTTGCATATGTGTTTGTGTTTGGAGGTGTACCGGTATTTGAAATGCGATAGTTGCCAATATTTTGCCGGAATGTTGATTCATTTCCGTTTCGGCGAGAATTTTGGCATTAAGCATTCTTTTTGGTCCTATTTTTAGGGAAAGTTATGCCAATTTTTTTTCTTGGTTCTAAAATATCGTTTTGCTCTACCCCGCAGGCGACCATGGTCCGCACGATGACCGAAGGCATCGTGAATAGGTTTTTGAGGTCCGTGAAGGCCGAGATGCTTCAAAAGAACGAGACAGAGATAAGATGTCCGTGTCGAAGATGCAAGCTGAATAGCCTTATTGCGGACCCGGATTCCGGGCAGGTGCGGGACCACCTGCTCTTGCGTGGTTTCATGGATGGCTATCGGTGGCAAGGTGATGAAGATGACTACGAAGTCGTCCATGGGGGCCGGGCAGGAAATGAGGAAGGGCAACAAGACAACCACCGCGGCTCGGGGGGGGCGAGAAGACGAAGAATCCCCTGGAGATGATCACGACGGTGATGCTGTACACAGTCATCATGTAGAAGATGCAGGACATGATGATGATGCCGGCGGAGCAGACGACGCTGGACCATCGATGGGCTGGGTACAGGACCCTCATATTCAAGAGCTGCTTCTCAAGCAGACGGATAACGCAAGAGCTGCCGCCCGAGAGAAAGCCAAGATGGATCAACTTGAGTTAGACGCGGTTACTCCATTGTATGAAGGATGCAGGCCCGAGGATACCCGCCTGAAAGTAACGCTCATGGCTCTGGAGATGAAGGTAAAACACAAAATGACCGACGCATGCTTCGACAAGAACATGTCATTCTGGCACGAACGTCTTCCCAAGGGTAACAAGTGCCCGACTAGTTTGGAGGAGGCAAAGAAAATCGTGTGTCCTCTGGATTTACCGCACGTGAAATACCATGTGTGCATGAACAATTGCATCATTTATGGGGATGAGCACGCGGAGTCTACCATATGTCCGGTGTGCGGTGTCACTCGATACAAGAAGAGGAAGAAAGCTCCTCGAAAAGTGGTGTGGTACTTTCCGATCACTCCTCGTCTGTAGCGGTATTTCGCGGACCCTAAGGTAGCAAAACTCCTGCGTTGGCACGCGGATAGGGAGGAGAAGAAGCGAGAAGATGACGCAAATGATCCGGAGATAGATAAAAAAGACAAGATGCTGAGTCACCCTAAGGATGCGAGCCAGTGGCAAGCGTTGAACTTCGAATACCCAGAATTTGGGAACGATCCAAGGAACATCATGCTGGGCGCGAGCACCGATGGAGTCAATCCATTTGGCAGCCAGAGAAGCACACATAGCACCTGGCCTGTGTTCGTGTGGATGTACAACCTTCCCCCCTGGTTGTGCATGAAGAGGAAGTACATTCACATGAGTATGCTAATTGAAGGGTCGAAACAACCAGGGAACACCATCAATCTGTATCTGGGGATGCTGAAAGAGGAGATTGACACGCTGTGGAAAACGCCAGCCAATACGTGGGACGCCGCACTGCTCACGACGGTGCACGACTATCTCGGTTACGGATATCTTGTGGGGCAGGTAGTCCACGGATTTTCTGGATGCGTAAGGTGCATGGATGCCACAACGTATCGCCAGCTAGATAGAGATCCCGGGTCTTCGAAAACCGTGTTCATGGGACATCGAAGGTGGCTTCGCGACGATGACCCGTGGAGGAAACGAAAGGATCTGTTCGATGGTGAAACCGAACCCCGAAAACGCCCGTGTACGAGGAGCGGCGAGGAAATAGACAAGCTGTTGAAAAATTGGAAAGACTGCCCACTGCCGGGAAAGAAGCAAAAGGCGCCAGAGCCGCTGCTGAAGGTATGGAAAACGAGGTCTGTTTTCTGGGACTTGCCATACTGGAAGATCCACCGTGTGCCTCACAGCCTTGATGTCATGCATATCACGAAGAACGTGTGCGAGAGTCTGCTTGGTACCCTGCTCAACATGCCAGAGAGGACCAAAGATGGGCCGAAAGCAAGGGCAGACTTGAAATCAATGGGCATCAGGAAGGAGCTTCACGCTATATATGATGATGATGATGATGATGAGGCGAAGCAGGACACAGAAAGTCGTCGCAAAGGCAAAAAGGCCAAGAAGACCGGAAATGACTACCCTCCCGCGTGCTTCACTCTAAGTCAGGAGGAGATCGAGCAGTTTTTCACCTGCCTCCTAGGAGTAAAACTTCCTTACGGTTATGCGGGGAAGATAAGCAGATACCTAGACCCAGCGAAGCAGAAGTTCAGCGGGATGAAGTCTCACGACTGTCACGTGCTGATGACGCAGATACTTCCAGTTGCAATCCGTGGGATCATGGACGCGCACGTCCGTGAAACGCTATTTGGCCTATGCAACTTCTTCGACGTCATCTCTCAGAAGTCGATTGGCGTGAGGCAACTCAGAAGGCTACAGGAAGAGATCGTGGTGATACTATGCGAGCTTGAGATGTACTTCCCGCCCGCATTCTTCGATGTTATGGTGCATCTGCTGGTCCATATAGTGGAGGATATCATCCAACTCGGGCCGACATTCCTGCACAACATGATGCCATTCGAAAGGATGAATGGTGTCATCAAAGGATACGTTCGCAACATGTCACGTCCAGAGGGAAGCATAGCCAGGGGCTTTCTGACCGAAGAGTGCATCTCCTACTGCACGAATTATCTAGGCATCAAGAACCCCGTTGGTCTGCCCGTCAACAGGCACCTCGGCAGGCTCGCTGGATGGGGTCACCGTGAGGGTCGCCGCGAAATGCATGTCGACTTCGAGGGTCGACTCGCCGACTTTGAAAGAGCAAACCTAGTCGCGCTACAACACATAGACGTGGTCGATCCTTGGGTGGTAGAGCACAAAACCTTTATTAAGAAGACGTACAATGACCGAGGCCAACAGAGGACGGACGGAGATATACTCAAAGAGCACAACTCATGTTTCACGCGTTGGTTCAAGCAAAAGCTTCTGTCGTACCCTTTACATGAGGTTTCTTCCGCGGAAGAACAACTCATATTCGCCTTGTCACAGGGCGCCGAGCACAACCTAATGACCTATGAGGCGTACGATATCAACGGCTACACATTCTACACCGAGGCCAAGGACATGAAGAGCGATGGTTATCAGAACTCCGGGGTAACGATGGAATTCTACACCGGTAACGACAAGGACAGATACTACGGAAGGATCGAGGAGATCTGGGAGCTGAGCTATGCTGGAGAGAAGGTCCCGATGTTCCGTGTCAGATGGGCCAAGAACGTCATAAAAGAAGACCGATATTTCACCACCATGGTTATACCCGAAGCCAAATCCAAGACCGCGGGCGCAAACGTCACCGCGAAAAATGAGCCATGGGTACTGGCTTCCCAAGTGGACCAATGCTTCTTCATTACCGACCCGCCAAAGCCCAGTCGTGTTGTCGTGAGGAGAGGCAAAAGGAAGATCATCGGAGTGGATGGAGTAGCCAATGAGCAAGACTTCGACAAGTACGGCGACCCGAGGATCGAACATGACGACGATGATGAAGTAGCAGCATACACCACAAGAAGAAGCAGGACCACCCTACCTAAAGGACGTCCGTTCCACAGAAGAACTCCATTTGCGAAAAAGAAGGGCAAGAAGATTGTTAACAGATAGCTAGCTAAGATCGATTGTATTTAAATCATAGCCTTCATTTCTCGATTGTATTTCATGGGAACTTTTTGAACTATCATGAATATTTTTAAATTTCATGGACACTCGATCTCGATCCCCCTCCATCTCGATCGCTATCCCACCTCGCCAGATCCGGTCCCCCTCGCCGCCGAGCACCCCCCGGTCCACCGGCCGCCGCCGCCGACCCCCCGCACCCTCGATTCCCCTACTCAACCGCCGCCGCCGACCCCCCGCACCCCTCCCCTACTCAACCGCCGCCACCGACCCCCCGCACCCTCCCCCGCTCCACCGGCATTACTGTTTGATGATATTTTT
>NC_041389.1:134825552-134834921 GCF_002162155.2 Triticum dicoccoides
ACCGCCGCCACCGACCCCCCGCACCCTCCCCCGCTCCACCGGCATTACTGTTTGATGATATTTTAAAAAAATATATTACTGTCTTATAAAAAAATTACTGTCTTATAAAAAAAATTACTGTCTTATAAAAAAATTATTACTGTCTTATAAAAAAAATTACTGTTATGATTTAAACAAGTTTGAACATATTTAAAAACAAATAAGTATCAAACAGCATTTTAAAATGCATAAATTTTTTTTGTGGAGCCTAGGAATCGAACCCAAGACCTCCTGGTGTGAGAACTAGCACCTGACCAGTTGAGCTAGTAGAGGGGAGTTGATGTGGATAAGGTCAGGTGGGAGATAACCTGTTGGCTCGAGCGGAAATAAAAAAAATACTAATGGCGCACCAGGCCGAGGTGCGCCATTAGCATGTATATACTTATGGTGCACCGAGGGGTGGTGCGCCATTAGTATTGTGCCCCCCTACTTCGTATCGGTCCCCTCTCTCTCCCTCACCCGAGCCCTCGCCCTCGATCCCCTCTCTCTCCCTCGCCCGAGCCCTCGCCCTCGATCCCCTTCCCCTCTCCTCTCCCTCGCCCGAGCCCTCGCCCTCGATCCCCTTCCCCTCTCCTCTCCCACCGCCGCCGCCCCACCACCCTCGACGCCGGCCAGATCCGCCGCCACCTCTGCTCGAGCTGCTCCCATCGACCACGCCGCTGCTCGCGTGCTTCTTCTCTCCCGCGACCCCGCCATTGAAGGTCTCGCAAGTTCCTCTTCTCCTCCCCTTCCCCCTTTGTTCGATTCGATTGTGCCGCCGCGTGATGCTGCTGGTTCCCTGATGATGCTGGTTCCCTGATGATACCTCCCCTTCCCCCTTTCATCGTCAAGGTTCCCTGATGATGCTGGTTCCTCTCGCGCGCAGGCTGCACGCACCTCGGACCGCGTGTGCCTAGTTCTTCCCGGGACGCTGCCCCGACCCTACTACCCACGCCATCAGGGGAGCTCGTCAAGGTATCATCCCCCCCTCTCTCTCTCTACTCTCTCCATCTCTCATGCTCTGGCGTGTTTTTTTCCTAAGGGACGAAACTATGTTCTCTTGTTGCTATTGCTAGGTGTTTTTGTCTGCCATGTACGTACATACCTAGAGTAGTTGATCCTTAGAATCAAGTTCGAATGATCGATTATGTTAAATGTATATAGAAATTTGTTATGCTCTTTGGCGGATCTGTTGATCATAAATAAATGCCACTCTACTGTTTTAGTACATTTGCTATTTCAGGAATATGTGATCATAGATAAAAGTCACAGGAATATGTGATAGGATCCTCCAAAATTCCTCTGAATCAAAGAGGCCTCAAACTTGTTTTGTGAAATCTCCTTTGCACTTTATCACTTCAATCTGCTGCTACCTCAAGCTTCTCGTTTACACTTGTGCCAAGTAGCATTTTTTCCTTGTATAATTATATGGTGGTTGACTGAGCTGCTACTTTTTCCTTGTAGAAGATCGCAGGTCGAGTGGGAGGGATCCAGTTGCGACGACACCGAATCACTAGCAAGGCAGCTGCCTAGAATAATAGGTATTTTTGTTACGCTTTCAGTTCGTGTCAGCATGGAGATATAATGTTTTACAATCTTTCTGGTTATATTGGAGTTAGGTTTTTTGAATATGAGTAGCAGTGACTTGGATATACCTTATGGAGTTGTAACAGTTCCTCTTGGTGCTTAGGTGCATTTTCTTTGTGTAACTTGGTAGTTCAAACGGAATGTATCTCATTTTGTAGACAGATTATTTTCTGGAATATCATATATTCAAATTTGTAATGAATGATGGCTTCTACCTTGGGGTGTGGTTTCATGGGCAGTCTCCTTGGCTAGCCTGAGTGGCTCTTGCTGCCCATGCTAGGCTGTCTCTTTCATAAATCAATGCATACTGATGTTCCAATATGCAGTATTTCCTTTTGACTGTTTATTTGATAAGGGAAATAAGTACTAGCTTTTTTTCTCTGAGGAAAACAAGTAGCTTTGTGTGTCGATATTCAGCAGCTATCCACAAACACGCAAGGAACAACACACACACACAGATTACCTGCAACTAAGATTGTGGTGCTAGTAGAGGCACATTGTGGCCTTTTCATCCATATGAAAGTAGAGGCACATTGTGGTGCTAGTTTGCTGGGTTTTGTCTCCGACCATCGTGTCGTGATGATTTTGCAGGTACCCCGAGAGGCCCTTGAGTTTGCCGGAATGTCGATTAACTTCCGTTCCGGCAAATTCGGGTACTCCATATGTCCTATTTTCAGTAAAGGTCATGCTGAAATTTTCTGTGAATTTTAGCATGACTTTGCTAAAAATAGGACATATGGGGTACTTGTGACTAATGCATGGGCCAGGGTATCTTAGTAGTTAATTAAGTAGGATCAAGTGCCCCGGCGTACTTGTGACTAATGCATGGCTTTTAGGGTGCCTCGGTGTCGATAAAAACCGAAATGATGAAAGGTTAGGCTTTTAGGGTGCCTTGGCGTCGAAAAACCCTCAATGATAAAAGCTTAGATTTTAGGATGCCTCGGTGTCGACAAACCCTAAATGATGAGACCATGATCTTGTTCCTTGACAATAACCAACTTTTTGACCAAACTTTGTTTCTATTTAGAGAGAAACATGGCCCACAACGATGAGGCCGGGGGTTCGGGCGGCAAGGCATTCTGGGAGCTGTCCCAGGAGATGGAGGAACAACCTCACTTGTATGAGGCCGCCGCCTTCCCCACCGATCCTGAGACCACGGATGGTGCTGCCGAGGATGACCACACTGATGCCACCACTGATTGTGCCGCCGAGGATGCCACCACTGATGATGGTGGCACACGCACAGATGGCAGCCAACCGAAGAGGCAACGGAAGGACCGGCGCCCGATCGTGCTCCGCACCCTCAAGGAGGAAGTTACTGAAGTGGACTCCAACGGGAATCCAACGGCGCCCGAACGAATAGTCAAGGGGTACTCGCTTCAGCTCGGGTGCATTGTCCGGAGCACCGTCTTGATCAACACCGAGAACCTGAGGCATCCTGACCGAGGGAATTTGTGCAACCTCCTCTTCACGAAGCTGCACGAACGATACAAGTTCCCCGCTGAATTTGAAAACACAAGCCTCAAAGGGAATAAAGTGAACAATGCTGCCCTCACGAAGATGAGCAAGGCCCTGTCTACTTGGAAAAGCAATGTGAAGAGAATGATCGAGAAAGGTGAGAGTTATCAGATGATCAAGGAGAAAAATCCTTCGATCACCGAAGATGATTACAACGACTTCAAGATCAATTGCTCGAGCACCGCAAGCTCCCAATCAAGTGAGTGGGGGAAACAAATGCGGGAGCTGAACATAGGGGAACACACACTCGGTCCCGGCGGTTACAGAGTGGCGGAGCCTATATGGGACAAGGAGCACGCGGACCGTGCCGAGCAAGGCCTACCGCCCCGCTTCGAGAAATACAGCGGTAACAAGCAGACTAGGAACTATGTCAGGGCCTGGTACAAGGAGGACCCGATAACAAAGGAGCTTACCACGGATCCGAAGACCAGGGCACTTGAGCTTGTTCTGGTAAGGAATACACCCCTGCGTAATTAGCTCCATATGGTTGCATTCTAATTAATGAAGCCAAATTTCTAAATGGTTCACATTCCTTCCGCAGGCGACTGAAAGCAGTAGCGCGGAGTCGACTATGAGCAACCCTTGGGACACCACTCTAAATAGGGGGTTGAATGTAATGAAGAACAAGGATAAGCTCAATAAGCCGACGTCAGCTGGTCGTGTGGCCGGCAAAGGCTTGTCGACAAAATGGGGGTCATACTATACCGCTGGTGTGCGGAAGGAGAAAAAGACCAGCTCGGAAAGCCAGGCGCGAGAGGTTCAAGAACTCAAGGCACAGGTGGCGCGGATTCCGGAGATTGTCCAAGAGCAAGTGGAACAACGACTCGGAGCGACGATCACCGCCCTTGTGCCTACCTTGATCTCGGGGTTGAGTGCGTGGATTGCGGGCGGCCAACAGGGGCCGCCCCCGATTCCTAGCTTCACGGCCAGCAACTCGCATAATGCGATGGCGGGGCCATTGGTGCCTCCGGCGGAGGCGGCATTGGTGTCTCCGACGCCGGCACGGGAGCTTAATGCACCCGGGTGTACGCCGGCCGGCACCTCTTCAGCAAGCGGCCCCTCCGTCAACTGCACGCCCGCCGTTGGCGGTGCCTCGACATTAGCCGAGCTCGACGCCATCATCACGGTAACTAATTAAGCCTCTCTCGGCCGAGGACTTCATCTCCTTGCCTTTGACTGGGCATCCCTGACGCCCTACATGTTTTCGCAGGGCGCCGCCGACGTTCCGTGCACTCTCCTCCACTTCGTGAACAACGAGTTGGTCGATGTCGCCAAGGGCAAAATCGTTCAACCGGGCAACCCCTTGTTCCACGGTACCCAGATGCCACCCAACTTGTTTAGGGTTCAACTGGTTCGGGTGCTGCCAGGCTGCGACGACTTGTTACCTCCGATTCGACCCGTCGGGGCCGACGATGAAGACATGATGGCCCTCAGCGCCTTCCTGAGCTGGCCCCTGCTTTGGCCGAAGAGCCAGATTCGTTTGGGGGCGGGGGACACCACCCCAAAGACAACACCGCCAGTCGTGCCGGCGCCAAGTCGGCCCCATGGCAAGACCGCCGTAACGGTGCCGGACATCCCTATGCCACTGGATCCAAATATGCATATGGCACAGGATCAGAACGACGACGACGACGACGATGATACATTTGGCAATGTCGATCAGTACTCTGCCGAGCATGGGTACGATGGCGACTTCATGGGGCCTCCTTCTCAAGAACCAAACCCAACAAAAGACGTGTGCGATCTAGCTCGTACCGTGGAGAAGCCAAGTTGCAACAGGCGCTGTCTGGCATTCAGCTCTCAGGAGACGCCTCCAGCTGCCGACTTCACCGAGCCTCAGATAGGCGAGGTGCGAAATATTATCAGCCCCAACACACTCAAGAAGGCGGTCTGTGAGCAGAACTCGGTCCCATTACAGGAGAAGAAGAAGGCACGCAAAAGAAAGACTAAGAAGGGTGCAAGCCAGCCGGCACCGAGTACGATCCGTGCTCAGGACGGGCCACCTTCACCGCAGGATATCTCGAGGAGGGTGCATGTGGCGGGTAGGGCGATGCTACCGACAAATATGCTCAATGCTGCAACCGGTGCTATGCGGAGTCTGCATGACAGTGTTCTTGCTTTGGAGAAGCGGCGTCTCAGAGAGAAGGATGTGGCATACCCGGTTTTCGCGGCCAAGGTGCCAGAGGGCAAGGGCTTTGTGGATAACTCCATCGGGCGTACGATCGTCCTGCGTTTTGATGACATCCACGCTATGTTGAACCTTCATCCGCTGCACTACACCTTCGTTCGGCTATTTTCGCTGAGTATGGAGATGCGGATCATTCGCGACAAGACCCCGGACATCGTGATAGTCGACCCCTTCTACATGCGTGCCAAGATCTTGGGCAGCGCTAGGGACCGGCAAGTCGCGAGTTCTTACCTCGAAGGCGTCATTCTGGCAAACCAAGATAAGGATAACTTCCTCGTGCCTTACTTTCCCGAGTAAGTCCTCCCCTCAACCGGCCCGTAACATATGAATTCTTACATTTCGATCGTTTTTCTTTTAATTCCGTGTTTTCTGCAGTGACACACGTTGCACGCTCATCCTCCTAAGCCCCAAATATTCTATGGCCACGTATTTCGACCCGGACCGTCAGTCGAACGTAGACTACACAAATGTCAAGAAGGTTCTTGATGATGTTCTCCCCGGCTATGCCCAATCTGGAGGCACCTTCACCAGGCCTATTCGTAAGTACGGCAAGCACATGTTCTCCCACAATACGACGTTCTGCTGCGTCAAGCAGCCGCCTGGCGGTCAGAAGGGTGCCTACTACGCCATCCATCACATGCGGGCGATCGTACGGGACCATCATCAACTTCTGCTACTGAGTAAACTCAAAGATTGGGCCGCGAGCGTGTCGGCAATCCAGGACGCGGACCTCCGACAAGAATTCTTTCGCATCCAGTCGGAGTTTGCGGAAATCATCCATCAAGATGTCCTTCGTACCTCGGGGCAGTTCTACCTCAGAAATCAACCGTCCAACAGTGACATCGACACAATGGTACAAATGCAGGATGACAATGCCCGTTCTTTCATGACTCCCACGATAGACGGCGGCTTCATCCACGCTCCGGTCCCTTGAGTCGAGTTGTCTAGTTCTGAAACATCGATTGGCTCATGTTGTAATTAAACTTTAATGAACTTGTATTATGTCTCTTTGGTTTCGAGAGTCGTTCAACTTAGATGTAATCGATGCTATTAATGTCTTGCTTTTCTCTTCCGATCGTTCTGTTGCATACTTATATATTGCTTATGTATTGTCTGTGAATTGGTACTAACGTTTAGTTTGGCTAGTGCATAGCGATGCCGACGTATGTCGTGTACAAGGGTAAGGTTCCCGGAGTCTACGATGACTGGGAGGAGTGTTGGAGACAGGTTCACCGATTCAGCAGTAACAGTTACAAAGGGTACACCACTAGGGCCGAGGCCGAATCTAGATACGCCCGCTATCTAGCGGGAGAGGGGAGGGAGCATTGGAGGAACCGGATGAAGACGAGTTTCATCGCGATGATGCTCATCGTGATGACCGCAGCTCTCTTCTATGTGATGGTAGTTTAGATGATCGATATCGACTTGTAATGTGAAGACAGACTCGCTACTCGCGGTCTCGAGACTTGTAATATAATGTTCTATCTTTGTTCGGTCTTTTCAATTCGGAGACTAATATGATGAATTGTATTCGGAGACTAATATGATGAATTGTATTCAAAGACTAATCTTCTATTGTATTTGATGAATCTGTTGTTGATGTGTGCTGTCTATATTTTGTCAAATTATACATTTTGTAACCTGTGCAAAAAACAGAAAATAAAAAAATAAAAAAACCTAATATTCATACTAATGGCGCATCACATGACAGTGCGCCATTAGTATGACAGTGCATACTAATGGCGCATCACTGGGCAGTGCGCCATTAGTATGCCGCGGTTACTAATGGCGCATCCAGAGGTGGTGCGCCATTAGTATGCCAAAGCACCTGGGTATACATGGCCCCTGGAAGGCATACTAATGGCGCACCCTGGCCTATACTAATGGCGCACCCGAGGTGCGCCATTAGTATACCAGATACTAATGGCGCACCAGGTGGTGCGCCATTAGTAAAAATTACTAATGGCGTGCTATTAATGGCGCACCACGGATGCTCCACTAATAGCCATACTAGGTGCGCCATTAGTAGGGGGTTTTCTAGTAGTGTGTTGTGAGTGTACCGCCTTTTTTCCTTTTAAACTAGGTGCTTCACCCCTCAAAAAAATTTTTTTGCTTCGCATGATCCATTGATACTATTACTAGTAATCCGATAATCCCGACTAAAACGGTGCGGCCGGGTCTTTTCTCGCGCGATATGCTGGGAGGTTGGCTTAGTTGGGTTTTTTAGGATGAGTAATGCTACACCTACGTAATCCCAGTTAACGTAATGTGAAACGTGTGAGCTGTTGATTATAGATTGGGGGGAGGAAGGGGCCCACCACCATGAAAATCAGGGGAGGAGAGAGAGAGGCAATTTACGTTAACCCTTTCGTAGGTTCCCGTAGATGTAGAAAGATGTGAAATGCGTGAATGTGTAGTGGACGTACTATTGGAGTGCCTAAGATAAATTGGGTATGTATAGACCCTATGTGTTCATTTTACTTCGCATGTAGATTTGTCTCGGTTCAATAAAAAGAAGAGTTGGTCATGATGGTGTGCCTGTCATCCTGCAATATAGGCCGTCCGATCTATATCTAACGGATAGGAAGGAAACTATGACAATTTACCCGCACTCCTCTCCACATTTTCATATAAGGCTTTCCCTCGTTCATCCTTTTCTCCCACAAGATCTTGGTCTTCCGTGCAATGCACGGGCATCTTGCTAGTACTCCTACAATATGCATATTATTGTGAAAGTTCATATACACCGGCCGAGATTAATGCAAACATGGCAGATTTTCATTACATTTCAAACTTTTATAGGACAGAAAAATAAAAGAAACCCAACCCTAAACCTATTCTATGGCGGCAACCGACGTCCTCCATCTGCGATCTCTATGTACGGTGGCAGGGTTCAAGACCCGTGAAGTGAAGGTGCGGTCTTCGGCAAGGAAGAGTAGAACACGGGATACGAACCGGCCAGTTGGCACACCATGCCCTGCTACCTCCCATGCCCTACTCATCCTCGGAGGAGTCCCCGACATTGGCGGCGCCGGACGTTGGGCGACGGCAAGTAGGATGTGTGGCTGACGGTGCTCCCGTCGTCGGCTGCCAGCGTGGCCACCACTTGTGCGGTCACGTCCGTGTCCGGCTACGCTGCTATTACATCGTGAGAGGCGACTTGAGCGAGGGCGGCGACCTCGAGCTTCATCCCCGAAGACAAGCTCTCCCGCAGTGCATTCGCATTTGCGGTCATGGCGGATGTGGTGCCAGGTAGGAGGACGAGCGCTATGGTGTGGAGGTTAGCTGGGCGTTGCCGCTTTAAGTAGCGCATTCCAATGAGGCCAAGCGTCTGGGTGCGTCATTAATTCACCGTAGTTGGTTCCTCGGGCACCGAGCCTCTTAACAACGACATACGAACGGGCGGCATGAATGTGGCCAGCTGGCGCCGGCTGGGAACGCACCGCGCGATGGCGCGAGGGACGAGGGTTTTGGTGTGCTAGGGTAGTCAGCTGCGGTCGTGTCAACGTTGGAGATGCCCTTTTCTCACATGCGATCCTCGTATGTCATTGAAAAAGCAAGATGACCGACATGGTCTCAGGTCCATAGGATGTAGTTGGCCGTGCTACACCACTGCGCGGACGCGTCGCGGCGCCTCGTGCATCCTCGACGAGCCGGGTATTGGGGTGTGTTTGGATTGTGGCCAAAGTGCACCTTACCAAAATTTTGGTCATGACCCAAAGATTGGTGTTTGTTTGGATGGTTGCCATTTTTTTGGCATGCCAATGAACTCTAGCCAACTCTAGTTCATTTTTCTTGCCAATGTCGGCCAAATCATGGGCAACCAATACCTCAACCAAAATTTTGGTCATGACCCAAAGATTGGTGTTTGTTTGGATGGTTGCCATTTTTTTGGCATGCCAATGAACTCTAGCCAACTCTAGTTCATTTTTCTTGCCAATGTCGGCCAAATCATGGGCAACCAATACCTCAACCAAAATTTTGGCTACCCAATGCTTTGATGGGGCAACCTTGGGCACAAACCAAACATATTGTTGGTCGTGCCACATCACTAACGC
>NC_041389.1:134834979-134923274 GCF_002162155.2 Triticum dicoccoides
ATTGGTCTTTGTTTGGATGGTTGCCATTTTTTTGGCATGCCAATGAACTCTAGCCAACTCTAGTTCATTTTTCTTGCCAATGTCGGCCAAATCATGGGCAACCAATACCTCAACCAAAATTTTGGTCATGACCCAAAGATTGGTCTTTGTTTGGATGGTTGCCATTTTTTTGGCATGCCAATGAACTCTAGCCAACTCTAGTTCATTTTTCTTGCCAATGTCGGCCAAATCATGGGCAACCAATACCTCAACCAAAATTTTGGCTACCCAATGCTTTGATGGGGCAACCTTGGGCACAAACCAAACATATTGTTGGTCGTGCCACATCACTAACGCCACCCTCAGCACACTGAAACTGACCGTGTCTAGCGATGATATGAGCGTGTCGCTCACCGCGGTCGCCATGTCCAGAGGCGGTGCTGGAGCTGCGCCCCGTTGTTGGCCCCAACGACCCACATGAACGGTTGTCGGTGGCGAGGAGGTCGTGGGCCAGCTCCTCCATTGGACTAGGCTGCGCTAACTCGTCCCGACGGGTGTGCCCCACATGTCGCTTTCCCTGTTTTCCCGGCCATATTCGAGCGTCAGTGCTCTGCATTGTGCATTAGGCCTTTCACTATGTAGGCCAAGCGAGACAACTTATTGTTTATTTGAGCCATTCAAGTATAATCATGTGGCGTTTTCTTATTTCTCATTCCTCTCCAACCCTCTTCTCCATCGATCATGTCGCCCTCCAGTCGAGTCCATCCTCCCGCATGACTCATTTGAACATTCCGCCGAGTATCATTCGCATGTACCCACCCTAGTCCTCTTTCAATCAATCTCCGGACCCCGAGATGAAATCGAGAGAGAACGAGTGGGGGCACGTGATACCTAAGGCGGATTCAAAATTTTGAACCGGTGATCATAGCATCCGCAAATCATATATAAAGGGTATTCAATGTTCGTTTCGTTTTTGAACGTACAATATACTCCCTGCTATCCTTTCTAGTTTACATATAAGTTTTATGTGTAGTCAAAGTATCTCTACTTTGATCAAAAAGGTATCAACATTCAACGACACGCCCAATCGATATTGTTAGATTCGTACGTACTCCTAGATTTGTACTCGAGATGGTTTCCAATTTGTTCTCAACCACGTGAATGTGCTTGTTCTCGCGCTTGCTCTTCCTACTAGGATTTCGCCACGTATAGCCAGTCCAATAGTAACTTTTTTAAGCTCCCTGTCCAATAGTACACGTGGAGTACTGACAACATCTGTACTCCCTCCTTCCATTTATATACAATAGCCAACCTTATACATATTTTTTTTCGGGAAATAGCCAACCTTATAGCCCACACTACCGTATGAGTGCATATAATAGATGATGGCTATAAATGACATGGCACTCCCTCATAGCCATCGACTGGCAATATTGTTAACCATGATCTAATGCGTTTTTAAAACCGCATTTGACTATTGACAAGATTAATAGTACATGACATGTATAATGTGAAAATTATATCATTGAAAACTCCTTTCACATACGAATTTGACCGTATGCTTTGTGTAAGTTGCATGTGATATATTATTACTCTAACATTTGGTCAAAGTTAGCCTCGAAAAACGCATTAGGCCCTGTATAGTAAATGGAAAGAGGGAGTAGTAGTGGAAGTGGATCCTCTAACGTAGGTATCCCTGCCTTACCCTCCCTTTCGGTCACTTACTGGCGGACCCATGCTTGCTAGGCCCCGCATGTCAGTTACTCAATGGGTTCAGCCACGTCAGGGTATCCTCATCTGTAGTATACTCCCTCTATTTTTATTTACTCCGCATAAAACGGAGGGAGTGGTAGTATAATAAATGACGCGGGCGGGGGAGGGGGAGGGACGTCGGTTTGCTCTCAACTGTGGTCCCACAAGCGAGCGAAAATGCAAGACGAAGCGTGTTCCATTCGGTGAGCAACGTGGAGGGTCCATCATGCCAGGCTGCAATGCGAACGCGACAAGAGCGATGTACAGTCAAAACCGATTGACCGGTCGTCACCGGAACCACTATTCACACCAGAACCTTCGCTGCTCGGCCTACGCCAGCCACTGCCCTAAAACCACACCTAATCTCCAGCCCATTCCCCCACCTTTCGATCCCCTAGCCCGCATCAAGTGTCCCCTAGTTCGCCGGAAAGCCATGGTGCGCCGCAAGATCACTTACTACAAGATGCTGACGCCGGAGCGCTGCGCAGAAATTGCGGCGGCGGTCGGTGCCACAGACCTCCGTTCCCAAGCTTGCTTTGCGGCGGTCCAATCCCCGAGTTCTCTGGAGCCAAGCTACAAGGAGGAGGAAGCCGATCCAATGTTCATGGCGGAGGTCGCGGCGCAGAAGGCCCCCGATGGGTATGAGACGATGGACGTCGAGTTCGTGCCGGAGTCCGAGTCCCCCATGGTGTAGGTGGACCAGTGGTTCAACATGGCGATACTAAAGGAGGACCGGGAGGTAGAGGCTCAACTCAATGCGGAGCGCGCGCATGCTGCTGCCATCGAGGCTCTCCTGCAGGCGGAACCGGATGTCGTGGATGTGAACCGGGCGGCAGAGGCTCAACTTGAGGCGGAGCGCGCGGATGCCGCTGCCATCGAGGCCCTCCTGCAGGCGGAACTGGACGTCCTGGACTTGAACTGGGCGGCAGAGGCTCGACGCGACATAGAGCGCGCGGATGCCGCTCTCATCGACGCCCTCCTGTAGGCAGAACCGGACGTCCTGGACTTGAACTGGGCGACGGAGGCTCGACTCGACGCGGAGAAGCCTCCCCCAAGCTTGTGGGAGACTCTCTTCTTTGATTTGCACAAAATTATATATTTCCCGCAAGGCAGCTTGTTTCTTATGAGCAGGGAAATATTTAGTAGAGAAGTAATAAATCATATCCTGGGGACTACGCACACAACCAGGAGCAAGAGAAATATACCAAGTCTTAGCATCACCCTTTGATGAGAATGGAAATATCTTAAGAATATAATAATAGTGAGACTTCTCATCATTAGTAAACAGGGTGGCTATATCATTTAACTTGGTAAGATGTGCCACAACAGTTTCAGACTCAAGGCCATAAAAAGGATCAGATTCAACTAAAGTAATAATCTCAGGATCAACAGAGAATTCATAATCCTTATCAGTAACACAGGTAGGAGAAGTAGCAAAAGCGGGGCCAGGTTTCATTCTAGCATTAAGAGACTGTTTCTTCCATTTAGCTAATAATTTCTTAAGATCATATCTATCATTGCAAGCAAAGATAGCTCTAGCAGCTTCTTCATTCATTACATAACCCTCAGGAACAACACGCAATTCATAATCATTGAGAGAATTTTCATCATCACTATCATCAATAATAGCATCTTCAATAATTTCATTCCCCCTAACCCTAGCAAGTTGTTCATCAAGAAATTCACCTAATGGCAAAGTAGTATCACGCACAGAAGTAGTTTCATCATGCATAGCAGAAGTGGCATCATCAATAACATGCGACATATTAGAATTCATAGCAGTAGCAGGTTTAGGTGTCGCAAGCTTACTAATAACGGAAGGAGAATCTAGTGCAGAGCTAGATGGAAGTTCCTTACCTCCCCTCGTAGTTGAGGGCAAAATCTTGGTTCTGTCGTCTTTCAAGTTCTTCATAGTGATCAACAGATATAAATCCCAAGTGACTCTGAGAATAGAGCTATGTTCCCCGGCAACGCCGCCAGAAATTAGTCTTGATAACCCACAAGTGTAGGGGGTCGTAACAGCTTTCGAGGGTATAGTATTCAACCCAAATTTATTGATTCGACGCAAGGGGGGCCAAAGAATATTCTTGAGTATTAGCAGTTGAGTTGTCAATTCAACCACACCTGGATAACTTAGTATCTGCAGCAAAGTATTTAGTAGCAAAGTAGTATGATAATAAAGGTAACGGTGGCAAAAGTAAAGATAATAGTTTTTGGGTTTTTGTAGTAATTGTAACAGTAGCAACGGAAAAGTAAATAAGAGAAGAAGAATATGTGAAAAGCTCGTAGGCAATGGATCGGTGATGGATAATTATGCCGGATGTGATTCCTCATGTAATAGCTATAACATAGGGTGACACAGAACTAGCTCCAGTTCATCAATGTAATGTAGGCATGTATTCTGTAAATAGTCATACGTGCTTATGGAAAAGAACTTGCATGACATCTTTTGTCCTACCCTCCCGTGGCAGCGGGGTCCTAGCGGAAACTAAGGGATATTAAGGCCTCCTTTTAATAGAGAACCGGAACAAAGCATTAGCACATAGTGAATACATGAACTCCTCAAACTACGGTCATCACCGAGAAGTATCCCGATTATTGTCACTTCGGGGTTGTCGTATCATAACACATAATAGGTGACTATAGACTTGCAAGATAGGATCAAGAACACACATATATTCATGAAAACATAATAGGTTCAGATCTGAAATCATGGCACTCGGGCCCTAGTGTAACGCCCCGAGACCGATGTGCCAGGTGTCGTGCAGTTATTCGCTGTTGTTGCCCTATCATTGCTTGCGTGTCATGCATTGCATATCATGTAATCATGCGCATTTCATTTGCATACATGTTTGTCTCATGCATCCGAGCATTTTCCCTGTTGTCCGTTTTGCAATCCGGCGCTTCGTTCTCCTCCGGTGATTATTTCTACCTTTCTTTCTTGTGTGGGGATTAAACATTTCCGGATTGTACCGAGACTTGTCAAGCGGCCTTGGTTTACTACCGGTAGACCGCCTGTCAAGTTTCGTACCCCTTTGGACTTCGTTTGATACTCCAATGGTTAACCGAGGGACCGAGAAGGCCTCGTGTGTGTTGCAGCCCAACACCCTTCCATTTTGGCCCAAAACCCACCTAACTCTGTTCCATCATCCCGGTCGTTCGATCACGATCGCGTGGCCGAAAACCGCACCTCATTTGGAGCTTCCTAGCTCCCTCTAGCTATAAAAGAGCACCCCTCCCCGAAATTTCGGATCATTTCGCAGTCTAAACCCTAGATCCACTCCTCCCCGCGCCGCCGGACGCGTCCGTGCTGCACCGGACATGTCCGCCCCCTCGCGCCACCTCACTCCAGCCAATCAGAAGGCGCCACGTCAGCCCCGCCGCCCCTATCCTCCAATCAGAAGCCGCCACCTCACCTCCCCTGCGCCCACTTCACCGCCGACCCGCGGGGCCCAGATCTGGCCCGCGCGAGCCCGACCGCGCCGCCACCCAGCCCGAGCGTCGCACGTCCCCAGCGCCTCGCGCCTCTCTGTCCTTGCTCCACCGCTGTTGAGCTCGCCGGCCGGAGCCGCCGTCTGCCGCACGTCGCCGGACCTCCGCAGCCTCGCCCTGGCTGGATCCGGCGCCATCCTCCCCGGCCCGAGCTGCCCCGCGCCAGCGCGCCACCTGAGACGCCTCGCCACCATCAGATGCTTCCGTGCCGTCTGACTTCGCCGCTCCTCCGTTGCCGTACTCCACCGTCGCCTGCAACCTTCGCCGGAGTCAAGCCCCGCCTCCTGCTCGTCCCCTACTCCAACCCCTCGTCGTCGAGCCCTGCTGACCTCGCCGTCGCCGGGAACGGAGCCCCCGCGGCCAGATCCGTCCGGATCCGCTGCAGCAGCGCCGTCCCGGAACCTCCCCGCGCCTTCCAACCTTCCCGCCGGTGTCCCTGCGCCACCTGTCGCCGCCATGGCCTCGTGCTCGGGCGGGAGCACGAGGGCCTCGCTCGCCTGGGCCAACCTCCTCCGATCCGGCCCATCTCCAGCGCCGGCCTCGCTCGGCCTCCTCCCCAGCTCCCTTCGCCAGCCGCGTGGGCCGCAGCGCCAGGCCCAGCCGGGCCACCTCCTCCGCACCGCGCCAGCCCAGCTGGCCTGCCTCTACCTCCGACCGGGCCAGGCCCAAGGGTGAGCCGACCCCAGCGCCCCTCCTCGTTTCTCTTCCTCGCTGTTGGGCTTCCTCAGATTCGGCCCGTGATGTGTTTTTTTCAGCGCCTGGGATTTTTCCTATTATTCCTCAGTTTGCCAGTTTTACAGATTAGACCCTCATGTTCATGCATTTAATAACTCACGAACCCTGCATCGGATTAAAATGTTTTATATATGAAACTTGCTCAGAATTTTGTGTAGATTAATAATATCCAACTTTCATCTATGTTTGAGATGATAAAAATGCTGTTTGCATTAATTTGCTCCTATGCCATGCTAAAATGCTTTATTTCATAACTAAATAACCGTAACTCCAATTTTAATAAACTTTATATGTAAATGGGGTAGAATTTTGCCTAGTTTAACATGGTGGCATCATCTTGCATGTTTAACAACTCTAAAATATTGTTTAGGGCAGAACAGTACCAAACCTAATTTATGCTCATGAGGAGTTTCCGGAATTGTTGTTTGTTGTTTCCGGCCTCATTTAAACTTGACTAGATAGGTAGTTTTACTTTGCTTCACCCTCTTGCCATGTTAACCAACATTTAATATTGTTGAGTACATAACCGAGAGAGAACTAAACAATTGTCGTGGTGTTTCGTCAATATGCAACTCGTTGCATATTGAGCTCCACTTAATTTGTAGGGTTGCTTGTGCTCTTTGCCATGCCATGCCTCATTAAACCGGACATGCATCATACTTGATTGCGCATCATGCCATGTTTATGTGATGTTTGTTTACTATGTTGTGTGCTTCTTTTTCGGTGTTGCTTCTTCGGGTTGGTTCCGATAACGTCGTGTTGTGAGGATTCGTTCGTCTACGTCCGTTTGTCTTCTTCATGGACTCGTTCTTCTTCCTTGCGGGATTTCAGGCAAGATGATCATACCCTCGAAATCACTACTATCTTTGCTATGCTAGTTTGCTCGCTCTTTTGCCATGCCAATGCTACGATGCCTACCACTTGCTTGCCAGCCACCCAAATTGCCATGTTCAGCCTCTAACCCACCAATGTCCTAGCAAACCGTTGATTGGCTATGTTACCGCTTTGCTCAGCCCCTCTTATAGCGTTGTTAGTTGCAGGTGAAGATCGAAGTTTGTTCCTTGTTGGAACATGGAGATGTTGTTCCTTGTTGGAACATGTTTACTTGTTGGGATATCACAATATATCTTACTTAATTAATGCATCTATATACTGGTAAAGGGTGGAAGGCTCGGCCTTATGCCTGGTGTTTTGTTCCACTCTTGCCGCCCTAGTTTCCGTCATATCGGTGTTTTGTTCCCGGATTTTGCGTTCCTTACGCGGTTGGGCTATTATGGGAACCCCTTGACAGTTCGCCTTAAGTAAAGCTCTTCCAGCAATGCCCAACATTGGTTTTACCATTCGCCACCTAGCCTCTTTTTCCCTTGGGTTTCGCGGACTCAAGGGTCATCTTTATTTTAACCCCCCCGGGCCAGTGCTCCTCTGAGTGTTGGTCCGAACTGAGCTGCCTACGGGGCCACCTCGGGGAAACTTGAGGGTTGGTTTTACTCGTAGCTAGTCTCATCTGAGTGTGCCCTGAGAAAGAGATATGTGCAGCTCCTATCAGGATTTGTCGGCACATTCGGGCGGTGTTGCTGGTTTAGTTTTACCCTGTCGAAATGTCTTGTTGTACCGGGATACCGAGTCTGATCGGAATGTCTCGGGTGGAGGTCTATTCCTTCGTTGACCGTGAGAGCTTGTGATGGGCTAAGTTGGGACACCCCTGCAGGGATTTGAACTTTCGAAAGCCGTGCCCGCGGTTATGGGCAGATGGGAATTTGTTAACGTCCGGTTGTAGAAAACCCAAAGTTGACCTTAATTAAAATACATCAACCGTGTGTGTAACCGTGATGGTCTCTTTCCGGCGGAGTCCGGGAAGTGAACACGGTGTTGGAGTTATGCTTGACGTAGGTTGCTATAGGATCACTTCTTGATCATACTCTTATCGACCGTGCTTTGCCTTCTCTTCTCGCTCTCATTTGCGTATGTTAGCCACCATATATGCTAGTCGCTTGCTGCAGCTCCACCTCATTACTCCATCCTTCCTATAAGCTTAAATAGTCTTGATCTCGCGGGTGCGAGATTGCTGAGTCCCCGTGGCTCACAGATACTTCCAAAACCAGTTTGCAGGTGCCTATGTTACCGAGCAGGTGACGCAACCAAGCTCAAGGAGGAGCTCGATGAAGATCTTGCCCTTTGTGTTGTTTCGTTCTAGTTGATCAGTAGTGGAGCCCAGTTGGGGTCGATCGGGGACCTTTGTCGCATTTGGGGTTCTTCTTTTATTTTGGTTCCGTAGTCGGACCTTGATTGTATCTGGATGATGTAATGCTTGATTCATGTAATTGTGTGAAGTGGCGATTGTAAGCCAACTATGTATCTCTTTCCCTTATGTATTACATGGGTTGTGTGAAGATTACCTCACTTGCGACATTGCTTTCAATGCGGTTATGCCTCTAAGTCGTGCTTCGACACGTGGGAGATACAGCCGCATCGAGGGCGTTACAAGTTGGTATCAGAGCCTTCCCCGACCTTAGGAGCCCCACTGCTTGATCGTTTTTAGCGGCCGAGTTGTGTCTAGAAAAATGTTTTGAGTCATTTAGGATTATATATATCGGAGAGTTAGGAATTCTTTTTACTCCTCAGTCCTTTCGTCACTCTTGCGAGGCATCCTGACGTAGAGTTTTGACTCTTCTCTTCTCAAATTTCACTAAAAAAAAATTTAGGATCACGCGGGTATCTTGGAATCGTTCCGATGGTTTTATGATGAGAACATTGTCTTGGTGCCTCCTGTCAGGGGTTTAGTGGAAGTGTCCCGGGGAGTTGAGCTCTGAGGTGTTGTCATCATAATTTTATCGTTGCAATTCTGGAATACCTGAGTTTAGTACGCCGACATCGAAAATCTCTTTTATGCAGTTCGTTGGTGAGATAACCTCGACGCCACCCAGTACTGGGGCGGGAGTTCGGGAGTATTGCCATGACTCGTATAACGGATGCTTTTCGAAGGTTGAGGTAGATGATTTCCGAAGGTTTCTTGGTTATGTGTTGAAGGATGGATACAGCTGGATGTAGGATTTGCTAGTTTGGGTGAGATATTGTGCTTCCCCTGTATCCCCAACACCTGATTGCATAACCGGAAAATTTCGGGAGTTTCATAGGTGGGAATTCAAGTAGCTCTTAGGATATCTTTCCGACGAATGTATGATATGAAATTGGAGTTCGACGTCTAGTGGTCCGCCTATTCACGGTTGGTTTTACAGTGGTCTCGTTGTGTCTTAAAGAGTCCTTGGCTATGCCGACTCGGGGACGCTTCGTATGTCATGTGCACTGCCTTGTACATGATGGTGCTGTACGATCGAGCCCGTGTAGGCCCCACCACGAAAACTTCGGATGAAATCTCTATCATATGTTTGTTCTGGCTTATTTTGCAAGCCAATCCTTTGTTTTGTTTTGAGTTGTGGTATTCGAGTTGCTTCGAAGTCAAATGTTGATTCCATACCTTTTCCAAATGGTGTTCTCATATTCCTATGTGAATACTAATCCTTCTTGATCATCGAGCCTGTCTTGTCAATCCTTTTTTTTAACCGGTGTGTCTCTCCTCAAGTGGATCCGTTCACGTCAACATTTGCAAGATCATTTATCACTTCTTCTCAACGGTGTTTGTTTCATCCGTCTCCAAGTTGCCTTTGTTTTTCCCACCCTCCCTCCCTTTTGTTTTTCTTCAAGGACTAAGATTTCTTCTTCAAGTATCCATTTTATTGATGGGAAGTCTCTCCATTCTTTTCCTTCAATGTTCTTATCCGGTGATTCTCATGAAGTTTCTAACGGAGCTTCAAGTTCGTCATTCTTCTTTCTTTTCTTCTCTGGTGGATTCAAGTCAAGATTTGTCGATTATATCCCCTTTTTCTCGTTTAAAATACCTTCTCTTGACGGTGCTCCTCATATTTATTCATTTCTCGCTATTCTATTGTTCTGGAGTGCTCAAGATATCTCGAAGATTCGTGTTTCCACTCTACTTTTGTTCAAGTTCTTTCGAGGATGTTCCCTCATTCAAGCCATTTAACTCAACCGGTGCAGCCTCTCTTTTAAATCGTTCAACGGTGTTTTCTTTTGAGTGGGCCCTAACCCACAGGTCTTTTTCCAGGATCTTACCTGACTCTTCTATTTTCCCAGAGCTATCCTAAATTCTTCTCCAAGTTTGACGTAAGAATGAGTTATCATCAGTCAAATGTTTTCTCCAAGATCTTTCAAATTCTCTTCACCGTTGGCTCAACCTCTTCGTTTGGATTCTTCCGGAGTGTCTAAATAATTCTTGGTGGTGTTTCTCATCGTCATTCTCAGATATTGAAGACCGATGAAGACTTTTCCTCCATATCTATCCGCTCTTTCAGGGATTCGTGATTCTAGCTTGTTGCCATCCTCTCATAATTATTTGCGATTGTGAGATATTCTTTTTATCCATCCGGTGCAAATTCAGGAGTCTTTTCAGTTTGATTCTCTGAAGGCCATTATTTCGGGATTATTCATTCTCAGCTTTTAGTTATCACTCTCCAATTTTACCGGTGCATCAAGTGATCTCTAATCAGCCTGTGATCTCTGCGCTCTCATGTATCTAAATCCTCTCAAGCACCTTCGTTCATTTGCTAATTCTTACCGGTGATGCATCCCTACTTCGATCATTTTCAATTCTTACGGTGGTTCTTTCAAGATCTCTCTTCCTTGTTCATCATATCAATTCATTTGTTGTTCCAATCCTACCGGTGGTTCGTTGAAGACCTTCTCAAGTTTTGATATATCTCTTTTAATCCTTCCTATGAGAATAAGTAGTATGCCAAATCCGTTGCTTGTCATCAATTTAAATTGGTGAAGGATACGCATAACATAATTCTTATTCTGGTTTCATCCAAGTGATTAATCCTTTCCTTCAGAGTTTGTCCAGGAGGAATAAATTCTTGGCTGCTTGTTGTTCATCTTTCTTCCGGAGTTCTATGTTTTCCGCATTATCTCGTCGCAAGGATTCACCTTGTGTTTTCAACTTCTTTTTCCTTCCGTTGGATCATCTTTTTGTTACCGGAGTTCTTCATGGAAGTTCTACATGATGGTTCATCAAGGATTTATATTTCTTCTCGAAGTGTTCATCGAGATTCTTTTCTAAGAAACTCAAGTATTCTTCATCTTGCTACCCGGAGTGCAATTCTTTCGACCTTATCTTTTGAGGTGGTATTATGTCATTCTTGATAATTTGAGTTCATGTTTCGTGATTCACATGTTGTTAAGAATGAGGTATTTTAAATCCATCAACCTCGTTGTTGGAGTTATCTTGTGTCATATTTCACCTAAAAGCCTTCCATTGGAATGTTGCTATTTGTGGTGCTTGCCAATGATCCAAGTTATCTCTTTATCATCTTGGTGGAAGAAGTTTTCATCTCTTCGTTGATCTCAAGCAAGCAATTGTTTCCGTTAGTGGCCGGTTGTCACCTCATAATTTTGAGATGTTTTCCTTAAGCCCACTACAAGCTTGTGCTTTTTGTTGTTGATTTTCCAACAACTCCGTTCAATTCTTCCTTGCAAGGATGCTTTCCAAACTCATTTGTGGCAGAAGTTGGCATTTTCTTCAACATTCTTTTATTTCAATTATCAATCTTCTATTTCTTTCTCCCGGAGGCAGTGTATTGTGATTTCATCAAGTATCTTCTCATCTTATCAAGACCTTATTCTATTCTTTTCTTTCCAACCGGAGTGCTGCCCGAATTTGGTCTTTCTTGATCCCCTTCCTTAACCGGCGCGTTTTCAATATATATCTTCCCTTCAACCTCAAGGTTTCGCAATGCTCTTTGTCCCTAGTTTCTAACGGAGTGTTTTCGACTTTGTTCTCCTTCGTTCTATTCTTTTCTCGAATTAGTTCAACCTCGCAAGGTTCTTTGGTTTCACTCGTTCGTCAAAGGAGCAACTTAGTTTTACCTCTCCTCTCTTTCTCTTCCGTTGTCCCTCCGGTGCCATTCTAGATCTTGCGACGAGATCCTCTCATAGTGGTGGAGTGTTGTAACGCCCCGAGACCGATGTGCCAGGTGTCGTGCAGTTATTCGCTGTTGTTGCCCTATCATTGCTTGCGTGTCATGCATTGCATATCATGTCATCATGCGCATTTCATTTGCATACATGTTCGTCTCATGCATCCGAGCATTTTCCCCGTTGTCCGTTTTGCAATCCGGCGCTTCGTTCTCCTCCGGTGATTATTTCTACCTTTCTTTCTTGTGTGGGGATTAAACATTTCCGGATTGGACCGAGACTTGTCAATCGGCCTTGGTTTACTACCGGTAGACCGCCTGTCAAGTTTCATACCCCTTTGGACTTCGTTTGATACTCCAACGGTTAACCGAGGGACCGAGAAGGCCTCGTGTGTGTTGCAGCCCAACACCCTTCCATTTTGGCCCAAAACCCACCTAACTCTGTTCCATCATCTCGGTCGTTCGATCATGATCGCGTGGCCGAAAACCGCACCTCATTTGGAGCTTCCTAGCTCCCTCTAGCTATAAAAGAGCACCCCTCCCCGAAATTTCGGATCATTTCGCAGTCTAAACCCTAGATCCACTCCTCCCCGCGCCGCCGGACGCGTCCGTGCTGCACCGGACATGTCCGCCCCCTCGCGCCACCTCACTCCAGCCAATCAGAAGGCGCCACGTCAGCCCCGCCGCCCCTATCCTCCAATCAGAAGCCGCCACCTCACCTCCCCTGCGCCCACTTCGCCGCTGACCCGCGGGGCCCAGATCTGGCCCGCGCGAGCCCGACCGCGCCGCCACCCAGCCCGAGCGTCGCCCGTCCCCAGCGCCTCGCGCCTCTCTGTCCTTGCTCCACCGCCGTTGAGCTCGCCGGCCGGAGCCGCCGTCTGCCGCACGTCGCCGGACCTCCGCAGCCTCGCCCTGGCTGGATCCGGCGCCATCCTCCCCGGCCCGAGCTGCCCCGCGCCAGCGCGCCACCTGAGACGCCTCGCCGCCACCATCAGATGCTTCCGCGCCGTCTGACTTCGCCGCTCCTCCGTTGCCGTACTCCACCGTCGCCTGCAACCTTCGCCGGAGTCAAGCCCCGCCTCCTGCTCGTCCCCTACTCCAACCCCTCGTCGTCGAGCCCCGCTGACCTCGCCGTCACCGGGAACGGAGCCCCCGCGGCCAGATCCGTCCGGATCCGCTGCAGCAGCGCCGTCCCGGAGCCTCCCCGCGCCTTCCAACCTTCCCGCCGGCGTCCCTGCGCCACCTGTCGCCGCCATGGCCTCGTGCTCGGGCGGGAGCACGAGGGCCTCGCTCGCCTGGGCCAACCTCCTCCGATCCGGCCCATCTCCAGCGCCGGCCTCGCTCGGCCTCCTCCCCAGCTCCCTTCGCCAGCCGCGTGGGCCGCAGCGCCAGGCCCAGCCGGGCCACCTCCTCCGCACCGCGCCAGCCCAGCTGGCCTGCCTCTCCCTCCGACCGGGCCAGGCCCAAGGGTGAGCCGACCCCAGCGCCCCTCCTCTTTTCTCTTCCTCGCTGTTGGGCTTCCTCAGATTCGGCCCGTGATGTGTTTTTTTCAGCGCCTGGGATTTTTCCTATTATTCCTCAGTTTGCCAGTTTTACAGATTAGACCCTCATGTTCATGCATTTAATAACTCACGAACCCTGCATCGGATTAAAAAATTTTATATATGAAACTTGCTCAGAATTTTGTGTAGATTAATAATATCCAACTTTCATCTATGTTTGAGATGATAAAAATGCTGTTTGCATTAATTTGCTCCTATGCCATGCTAAAATGCTTTATTTCATAACTAAATAACCGTAACTCCAATTTTAATAAACTTTATATGTAAATGGGGTAGAATTTTGCCTAGTTTAACATGGTGGCATCATCTTGCATGTTTAACAACTCTAAAATATTGTTTAGGGCAGAACAGTACCAAACCTAATTTATGCTCATGAGGAGTTTCCGGAATTGTTGTTTGTTGTTTCCGGCCTCATTTAAACTTGACTAGATAGGTAGTTTTACTTTGCTTCACCCTCTTGCCATGTTAACCAACATTTAATATTGTTGAGTACATAACCGAGAGAGAACTAAATAATTGTCGTGGTGTTTCGTCAATATGCAACTCGTTGCATATTGAGCTCCACTTAATTTGTAGGGTTGCTTGTGCTCTTTGCCATGCCATGCCTCATTAAACCGGACATGCATCATACTTGATTGCGCATCATGCCATGTTTATGTGATGTTTGTTTACTATGTTGTGTGCTTCTTTTCCGGTGTTGCTTCTTCGGGTTGGTTCCGATAACATCGTGTTGTGAGGATTCGTTCGTCTACGTCCATTTGTCTTCTTCATGGACTCGTTCTTCTTCCTTGCGGGATTTCAGGCAAGATGATCATACCCTCGAAATCACTACTATCTTTGCTATGCTAGTTTGCTCGCTCTTTTGCCATGCCAATGCTACGATGCCTACCACTTGCTTGCCAGCCACCCAAATTGCCATGTTCAGCCTCTAACCCACCAATGTCCTAGCAAACCGTTGATTGGCTATGTTACCGCTTTGCTCAGCCCCTCTTATAGCGTTGTTAGTTGCAGGTGAAGATCGAAGTTTGTTCCTTGTTGGAACATGGAGATGTTGTTCCTTGTTGGAACATGTTTACTTGTTGGGATATCACAATATATCTTACTTAATTAATGCATCTATATACTGGTAAAGGGTGGAAGGCTCGGCCTTATGCCTGGTGTTTTGTTCCACTCTTGCCGCCCTAGTTTCCGTCATATCGGTGTTATGTTCCCGGATTTTGCGTTCCTTACGCGGTTGGGCTATTATGGGAACCCCTTGACAGTTCGCCTTAAGTAAAGCTCTTCCAGCAATGCCCAACATTGGTTTTACCATTCGCCACCTAGCCTCTTTTTCCCTTGGGTTTCGCGGACTCAAGGGTCATCTTTATTTTAACCCCCCCGGGCCAGTGCTCCTCTGAGTGTTGGTCCGAACTGAGCTGCCTACGGGGCCACCTCGGGGAAACTTGAGGGTTGGTTTTACTCGTAGCTAGTCTCATCTGAGTGTGCCCTGAGAAAGAGATATGTGCAGCTCCTATCAGGATTTGTCGGCACATTCGGGCGGTGTTGCTGGTTTAGTTTTACCCTGTCGAAATGTCTTGTTGTACCGGGATACCGAGTCTGATCGGAATGTCTCGGGTGGAGGTCTATTCCTTCGTTGACCGTGAGAGCTTGTGATGGGCTAAGTTGGGACACCCCTGCAGGGATTTGAACTTTCGAAAGCCGTGCCCGCGGTTATGGGCAGATGGGAATTTGTTAACGTCCGGTTGTAGAAAACCCAAAGTTGACCTTAATTAAAATACATCAACCGTGTGTGTAACCGTGATGGTCTCTTTCCGGCGGAGTCCGGGAAGTGAACACGGTGTTGGAGTTATGCTTGACGTAGGTTGCTATAGGATCACTTCTTGATCATACTCTTATCGACCGTGCTTTGCCTTCTCTTCTCGCTCTCATTTGCGTATGTTAGCCACCATATATGCTAGTCGCTTGCTGCAGCTCCACCTCATTACTCCATCCTTCCTATAAGCTTAAATAGTCTTGATCTCGCGGGTGCGAGATTGCTGAGTCCCCGTGGCTCACAGATACTTCCAAAACCAGTTTGCAGGTGCCTATGTTACCGAGCAGGTGACGCAACCAAGCTCAAGGAGGAGCTCGATGAAGATCTTGCCCTTTGTGTTGTTTCGTTCTAGTTGATCAGTAGTGGAGCCCAGTTGGGGTCGATCGGGGACCTTTGTCGCATTTGGGGTTCTTCTTTTATTTTGGTTCCGTAGTCGGACCTTGATTGTATCTGGATGATGTAATGCTTGATTCATGTAATTGTGTGAAGTGGCGATTGTAAGCCAACTATGTATCTCTTTCCCTTATGTATTACATGGGTTGTGTGAAGATTACCTCACTTGCGACATTGCTTTCAATGCGGTTATGCCTCTAAGTCGTGCTTCGACACGTGGGAGATATAGCCGCATCGAGGGCGTTACACCTAGTGACAAGCATTAAGCATAACAAAGTCATAGCAAC
This sequence comes from Triticum dicoccoides, assembly GCF_002162155.2. NCBI lineage: Eukaryota > Viridiplantae > Streptophyta > Magnoliopsida > Poales > Poaceae > Triticum > Triticum dicoccoides. The sequence continues at coordinate 134,850,977 of NC_041389.1, forward strand.
ATCAATCTCAGAACATAGTGGATACTAGGGATCAAACCCTAACAAAACTAACTTGATTACATGGTAAATCTCATCCAACCCATCACCCGTCCATCAAGCCTACGATGGAATTACTCACGCACGGCGGTGAGCATCATGAAATTGGTGATGGAGGATGGTTGATGATGACGACGGCGACGAATCCTCCTCTCCGGAGCCCCGAACGGACTGCAGATCAGCCCTCCTGAGAGAGATTAGGGCTTGGCGGCGGCTCCGTGTCGTAAAACGCGATGAAACTTTCTCCCTGATTTTTTTCTCCCGAACGTGAATATATGGAGTTGGAGTTGAGGTCGGTGGAGGTCTAGGGGGCCCACGAGATAGGGGGCTCGCCCTATAGGGGGGGCGTGCCCCCCCTGTCTTGTGGACAGGGTGTGGGCCCCCTGGTGTATTTCTTTCGCCCAGAAATTCTTATTAATTCCAAAAAGTGCCTCCGTGGATTTTCAAGACATTCCGAGAACTTCCCTTTTCTACACATAAAACAACATTATGGTAGTTCTGCTGAAAACAACGCCAATCCGGGTTAGTTTCATTCAAATCATGCAAGTTAGAGTCCAAAACAAGGGAAAAAGTTTTTGGAAAAGTAGATACGTTGGAGACGTATCAACTCCCCCAAGCTTAAACCTTTGCTTGTCCTCAAGCAATTCAGTTGATAAACTGAAAGTGATAAAGAAAAAGTTTTACAAACTCTGTTTGCTCTTGTTGTTGTAAACGTGAAAAGCCAGAATTCAAGTTTCAGCAAATATTATGAACTGACCATACTCACAATAACACTTTAGGTCTCACAATTACTCTTATCAATAGCATAATCAGCTAGCAAGCCATAATAATAAAACTCGGATGACAACACTTTCTCAAAACAATCATAACATGATATAACAAAATGGTATCTCGCTAGCCCTTTCTGAGACCGCAAAACATAAATGCAGATCACCTTTAAAGATCAAGGACTGACTAAACATTGTAATTCATGGTAAAAGAGATCCAGTCAAGTCATACCCAATATAAACCAATAGTAATGAATGCAAATGACAGTGTGCTTTCTAGCGGGTGCATTTTAATAAGAAGGGTGATGACTCAACATAAAAGTAAATAGATAGGCCCTTCACAGACGGAAGCAGGGATTTGTAGAGGTGCCAGAGCTCGATTTAAAAATAGAGATTGATAACATTTTGAGCGGCATACTTTTGCTGTCAACGCAACAACTATGAGATGCCTGTATCTTCCATACTACATGCATTATAGGCAGTTCCCAAACAGAATGGTAAAGTTTTATACTCCCCCAACCACCAACAAGCATCAATCCATGGCTTGCTCGAAACAACGAGTGCCTCCAACTAAGAACAGCCCTGGGGGAGTTTTGTTTAATTATTTTGATTTTCTTTGATCTTTTGGATCATGGGACTGGGCATCCCGGTTACCGGCCCTTTCTCGTGAATGAGGAGCGGAGTCCACTCCTCTTGAGAATAACCCACCTAGCATGGAAGATATAGGCAGCCCTAGTTGTAACATGAGCTGCTCGAGCATACAAAACAAAATTTCATTTGAAGGTTTGGAGTTTGGCACATACAAATTTACTTGGAATGGCAGGTAAATACCGCATATAGGAAGGTATAGTGGACTCATATGGAACAACTTTGGGGTTTAAGGAGTTTGGATGCACAAGCAGTATTCCTGCTTAGTACAGGTGAAGACTAGCAAAAGACTGGGAAGCGACCAACTGAGAGAACGACAACAGTCATAACATGCATTAAAATTAATTCACATCGAGTACAAGCATGAGTAGGATATAATCCACCATGAACATAAATATCATGAAGGCTATGTTGATTTGTTTCAACTACATGCGTGAACATGTGCCAAGTCGAGTCACTCAATTCATTCAAAGGAGGATACCATCCCATCATATCACATCATAATCATTCTAATAGCATGTTGGCACGCAAGGTAAACCATTATAACTCATAGCTAATCAAGCATGGCACAAGCAACTATAATCTCTAACTGTCATTGCAAATATGTTTACCTCATAATAAGCTAGCTCAGAAACGATGAACTCATCATATTTACAAAAACAGGAGAGGTCAAGTTCATACCAGCTTTTCTCATCCCAATAAGTCCATCATATATCGTCATTATTGCCTTTCACTTGCACGACCGAATGATGTGTATAATAATAAGAGTGCATGTGCATTGGACTAAGCTGGAATCTGCAAACATTCAACTCAAAAGAGAAGGCAAGTAATATGGGCTCTAAGTTAAATAAACAATCATGCATATCAGAGGCACTAAGCATTTTCAATATGGTCTTCTTGACCCCCAAAGGAAAGAAAAGAAAATAAAACTGTTTACACCGGGAAGCTCCCAACAAGTAAGAAGAAGAACTAGAAATCTTTTTGGGTTTTCATTTTAATTTCTACTACAAGCATGGAAATTAAACTAACTAATTTTTTTTGGTTTTTTTCCTAAGGTTTATCAAACACACAAAAAGAAAACTAGAAAAAGAAAATTAAACTAGCATGGATAATACAATGAAAGAGTATGAGCACCGACGACTAGTGTGTGAACATGAATGTAAAGTCGGTGAGAAATACGTACTCCCCCAAGCTTAGGCTTTTGGGCTAAGTTGGTCCAGTACCAAGGACCGCCGCTACTCTCCCCGATGTACTGGGAGGTGTAATCAGGATACCACTGGCTGGTCATCTCCGGATCCCACTGGACAAATGATGCACGATAAGGGTCCAGTTCAGGTTCCGGCTCAGGTTCTGGAGTGAAAGCTTGGGCTCGATGATTGTACACCGCTTCCGGCGTGTTGTCGAGCTGCCTCCGCTCTCCCCTCGTGTTTAGCTGCTTCCTCCCTGGTGACAACATATCTTCCTTTTTCCTGATAATCAAAAAGGTGGGGAGCAGGAAGAGTAACATGGACGACGCTGCGTCTGTCATAGATTAGTCGATATTGGAGGAATTGTTCATTCCTCCTTAGAAATTGATGATTGACCATAGCTTCATAATCCAAATAGATATGAGGTATCAACATATCTCCCTCTCGTGGGGCTATACCAAGATAATTAGCCACATGGGTTGCATAAATTCCTCCAAATAAATCTCCCTTTCTACTATTATTTTGCAACCTACGTGCAACTATTGCCCCCAAGTTATAACCTTTATAACCTAACACAGCACTCTTGAGGACACAAAGATCAGGGACACACATGTGACATGCTTCATCCTTACCGTTAATGCATCTACCAATGAAGAGAGCAAAATAATGTATGGCAGGAAAATGAATGCTCCCTATGGTAGCTTGTGCTATGTCCCTGGATTCTCCCATAGTAATACTAGCAAGGAAATCTCTAAATTCAGATTTGTGAGGATCATTAATATTACCCCACTGCGGGAGTTTGCAAGCAGTTGTGAAATCCTCTAAATCCATGGTATAAGATGTATCATAAATATCAAATATGACACTAGGAGAATTACGCGCACAGTTATATTTAAACCTCCGCACAAAGGAATCAGTCAATTGATAGTACTAAGGACACTTATCTTGTAAGAAGTCCTCTAGCTCGGCATTACGCACAAACGCGTCAAATTCCTCCTTAAAGCCTGCTTCGACCATAAAATTATCGGATGGCCACTCACAAGCTCGTACATCTGCGTCCCTCGGCAATTCAACATCTTGCTCACGTATGGCAATCCTGGGCCCTTTCTTCACCGAGGAACCACCTTGGTACATTCTTCTAAGCATAATTCTTTTTCTGAAAATTTCTGAAATTTTAGTAACTTCAAAATAAAAGTGAATAAAACTAAACAAGATTGGTAGCAACTACTCCTACAAGTTCCTAAAGCTTATATCATGCATTGGAATTGCTTGGGACATCATAAATTTAACATGCAAGCTCAAGAACATGGTCACCTATGCAGCAAAAATTTGCAATGAATAAAGCACTAGAACAAAAACTAATTGGACCAATGGAGGAGTCACATACCAAGCAACAATCTCCCAAAGTTGTTTTGTGAATGGAGCTTTGAGCAAGGAGATCGAAAATCGCATCAAAATGAGCTAGAACTCATGCTTGAGCTAGATGGGGATTTTTTGGGTAGAAGATGAAGTGTGTGGGTGCTGGCATAAGTGGAAGGGGGCCACCATGGGCCCATGAGACAGGGGGGCGTGCCCAAGTGGGGTGGGCGCGCCCTCCACTCTCGTGGCCTGGTGCTTGCCCCTCCTGCAGTGTTTTCAAAGCCTAAAATCCTCAAATATTCCATAAAAAATCATACTAAATTTGCAGGGAATTTGGAGCACTTTTATTTTCGGGATATTTTTTAATGCACGGATAATTCAGAAAACAGATAGATAATACTTTTTTTGCTTTATTTATTCTAAATAACAGAAAGTAGAAAGAGGGTACGGAAGGTCGTGCCATCTAGTTTCATCCATCTCATGATCATCAAAATGAATCCACTAACAAGGTTGATCAAGTCTTGTTAACAAACTAATTCTGAATAACACGGAACCGGGGAAATTTCGAACAACACTAAGTTACCTCAACGGGGATATGAAAATCACCAACAATAAGAATATCATACTTTTTCTTGACAGTAGAGAGAGGAAATTCAAAACCTCCAATAATAATAGTTGGAACTTTTCCAATAGAATTGATGCTATGAACTTGAGATTGTTTCCGAAAGTGTACCGTGTGCTCATTACCATTAACATGAAAAGTGACATTGCCTTTGTTGCAATCAATAACAGCCCCTGCAGTATTGAAAAAAGGTCTACCAAGGATAATAGACATACTATCGTTATCGGGAATATCAAGAATAACAAGGTCTGTTAAGATAGTGACATTTGCAACCACAACAGGCACATCCTCACAAATACCGACAGGTATAGCAGTTGATTTATCAGCCATTTGCAAAGATATTTTAGTAGGTGTCCACTTATTCAACTCAAGTCTACGATATAAAGAGAGAGGCATAACACTAACACCGGCTCCAAGATCACATAAAGCAGTTCTAACATAATTTCTTTTAATGGAGCATGGTATAGTTGGTCCACCTGGACCTCCAAGTTTCTTTGGTATTCCACCCTTAAAAGTGTAATTAGCAAGCATGGTGGAAATTTCAGCTTCCGGTATCTTTCTTTTATTTGTAATGATATCCTTCATATACTTAGCATAAGGATTTACTTTCAACATATCAGTTAAGCGCATACGTAAGAAGATAGGTCTAATCATTTCAGCAAAGCGCTCAAAATCCTCATCATCCTTTGTCTTGGATGGTTTAGGAGAAAAGGGCATGGGTTTCTGAACCCATGGTTCTCTTTCTCTACCGTGCTTCCTAGCAACAAAATCTCCCTTATCATAACGTTGATTCTTTGATTGTGGGTTATCAAGATCAACAATAGGTTCAATCTCTACATCATTGTTTTTGCTAGGTTGAGAATCAACATGAACATTATCACTAGGTTCATGTTCATCACCTGATTGTGTTTCAGCAACAGAAATAGAAATATTATTGGGATTCTCAGGTGTGTCTACAGTAGGTTCACTAGAAGCATGCAAAGTCCTATCGTTTTTCTTCTTCTTCTTTTTAGAAGAACTGGGTGCCTCTAAATTATTTCTCTGAGAATCTTGCTCGATTCTCTTAGGTTGGCCTTCTGGATACCAAGGTTCCTGAGTCATTCTACCAGTTCTAGTAGACACTCTAACAACAAAGTCATTTTTATTATTTAATTCATCAAGCAAATCATTTTGAGCTTTGAGTACTTGCTCAGCTTGAGTAGCAACCATAGAAGCATATTTGCTAACGAGTTTGAGTTCACCTTTAACTCTAGCCATATTATCGCTTACGCATCCTATCTCGAAAGCATTATTCTTTAACTCTCTACCAACATAAGCATTAAAACTTTCTTGTCTAGCCATAAAGTCATCAAATTCATCTAAGCATGGGCTATGAAATTTAGTAGAGGGGATTTCAACTTTATCATATCTATAGAGAGAATTTACCTTTACTACCTGTGTCGGGTTATCAAGACAATGTGGTTCTTCAACAGGCAGTATATTAAGACCATGTATTTCTTCAATAGGAGGTAAATTCTTAACATCTTCAACTTTAATACCTTTTTCTTTCATTGATTTCTTCGCCTGTTGCATATCTTCAGGACTGAGAAATAAAACACCTCTCTTCTTCGGAGTGGGTTTAAGAATAGGCTCAGGAGTTGGCACAATTGGTTCAGGAATTGCCTCAGGAACTGGCTAAGGAAGAGTCCAATTATTTTCACTAGTCAACATATTATTCAAGAGTAATTCAGCTTCATCAACTGTTCTTTCCCTGAAAACACAACCAGCACAACTATCCAAGTAGTCCTTGGAAGCATCAGTTAGTCCATTATAAAAGATATCAAGTATTTCATTTTTCTTGAGAGGATGATCAGGCAAAGCATTAAGTAACCGGAGAAGCCTCCCCCAAGCTTGTGGGAGACTCTCTTCTTTGATTTGCACAAAATTATATATTTCCCGCAAGGCAGCTTGTTTCTTATGAGCAGGGAAATATTTAGCAGAGAAGTAATAAATCATATCCTGGGGACTACGTAGACAACCAGGAGCAAGAGAATTATACCAAGTCTTAGCATCACCCTTTAATGAGAACGGAAATATCTTAAGAATATAATAATAGCAAGACTTCTCATCATTAGTAAACAGGGTGGCTATATCATTTAACTTGGTAAGATGTGCCACAACAGTTTCAGACTCAAGGCCATAAAAAGGATCAGATTCAACTAAAGTAATAATCTCAGGATGAATAGAGAATTCATAATCCTTATCAGTAACACAGATAGGTGAAGTAGCAAAAGCGGGGTCAGGTTTCATTCTAGCATTAAGAGACTGCTGCTTCCATTTAGCTAATAATTTCTTAAGATCATATCTACCATTGCAAGCAAAGATAGCTCTAGCAGCTTCTTCATTCATTACATAACCCTCAGGAACAATAGACAATTCATAATAATTGGGTGAATTTTCATCATAACTATCATCAATAATAGCATCTTCAATAATTTCATTCCCCCTAACCCTAGCAAGTTGTTCATCAAGAAATTCACCTAATGGCAAAGTAGTATCACGCACAGAAGTAGTTTCATCATGCATAGCAGAAGTGGCATCATCAATAACATGCGACATATCAGAATTCATAGCAGTAGCAGGTTTAGGTGTCGCAAGCTTACTAATAACGGAAGGAGAATCTAGTGCAGAGCTAGATGGCAGTTCCTTACTTCCCCTCGTAGTTGAGGGCAAAATCTTGGTTCTGTCGTCTTTCAAGTTCTTCATAGTGATCAACAGATATAAATCCCAAGTGACTCAGAGAATAGAGCTATGTTCCCCGGCAACGGCGCCAGAAATTAGTCTTGATAACCCACAAGTGTAGGGGATCGTCACAGCTTTCGAGGGTATAGTATTCAACCCAAATTTATTGATTCGACACAAGGGGAGCCAAAGAATATTCTTGAGTATTAGCAGTTGATTTGTCAATTCAACCACACCTGGATAACTTAGTATCTGCAGCAAAGTATTTAGTAGCAAAGTAGTATGATAATAAAGGTAACGGTAGCAAAAGTAAAGATAATAGTTTTTGGGTTTTTGTAGTAATTGTAACAATAGCAACGAAAAAGTAAATAAGCGAAGAACAATATGTGAAAAGCTCGTAGGCAATGGATCAGTGATGGATAATTATGCCGGATGCGATTCCTCGTGTAATAGCTATAACATAGGGTGACACAGAACTAGCTCCAGTTCATCAATGTAATGTAGGCATGTATTCCGTAAATAGTCATACGTGCTTATGGAAAAGAACTTGCATGACATCTTTTGTCCTACCCTCCCGTGGCAGCGGGGTCCTAGCGGAAACTAAGGGATATTAAGGCCTCCTTTTAATAGAGAACCAGAACAAAGCATTAGCACATAGTGAATACATGAACTCCTCAAACTACGGTCATCACCGAGAAGTATCCCGATTATTGTCACTTCGGGGTTGTCGTATCATAACACATAATAGGTGATTATAGACTTGCAAGATAGGATCAAGAACACACATATATTCATGAAAACATAATAGGTTCAGATCTGAAATCATGGCACTCGGGCCCTAGTGACAAGCATTAAGCATAGCAAAGTCATAGCAACATCAATCTCGGAACATAGTGGATACTAGGGATCAAACCCTAACAAAACTAACTTGATTACATGGTAAATGTCATCCAACCCATCACCGTCCGGCAAGCCTATGATGGAATTACTCAAGCACGGCGGTGAGCATCATGAAATTGGTGATGGAGGATGGTTGATGATGACGACGGCGATGAATCCCCCTCTCCGGAGCCCCGAACGGACTCCAGATCAGCCCTCCTGAGAGAGATTAGGGCTTGGCGGCGGCTCTGTGTCGTAAAACGCGATGAAACTTTCTCCCTGATTTTTTTCTCCCCGAATGTGAATATATGGAGTTGGAGTTGAGGTCGGTGGAGGTCCAAGGGGCCCACAAGATAGGGGGCGCGCCCAGGAGGAGGGGGCGCGCCCCCCTGTCTCGTGGACAGGGTGTGGGCCCCCTGGTGTATTTCTTTCGCCCAATAATTATTATTAACTCCAAAAAGTGTCTCCGTGGATTTTCAGGATATTCCGAGAACTTTTCTTTTCTACACATAAAACAACATCATGGCAGTTCTGCTGAAAACAGCGTCAGTCCGGGTTAGTTTCATTCAAATCATGCAAGTTAGAGTCCAAAACAAGGGCAAAAGTGTTTGGAAAAGTAGATACGTTGGAGATGTATCAGACCGCGACAGCCGTGCGCAAGTGTACCTCCTTCTCATTTTGAAAACTTAAGGAAAGCTTGGCAAAAATGTGTGGCGAAGTTTGGCAATTCAAGGCCTAGACCCAAACAGGATAAGTATGTACGTACTAGGAGTACTACTGTTAAAAAAGAAAGGCGTGGTTTTCCTTCGCGGGATTTAATCGATACAAATCCTCATTTCACGTGTCAATTAATGCGTATTTTTTCTCCAAAGACCAAAGAGTTCACCATCTCACTCCTCATCGCTTGATTAATGCAGCGCCATGCAAACCAACCTTCTCACTTCCGCATGCATGCAGGGGATATTAATGTCCTTGGCTGCTAACCCCATCAATTTTGCCTCAATTAGTGTTAGTGGCCCTTTGCAAATTGTAATTTTGATATACTGGCCTTGTGTACAAAAAAATGGAGGTATTAACTATATTTGACTTCCTTCCCCATTGCGGTGACGTTGACGATATTTTTTTTTGTGGTTTGGCGAAGTGCGTTCGACGGAGAACACCATTGAGGGGGACCATGGTAAGTCGTTTGCAAGTGCCGCCTGCAAGCCGAGACAACCGCCTTATTTGCATCTAGGAAGTCCGTTGAACCAAACGACTAGTACTACTAGGAGTACTAGTGCAATGAGATGGTTCTCGAAGAAGACGATGGAGAAGCGGAGTCAGCGAAGAGTGAAATGATGGTTGCTTAGTCCGTGCTTTTGTGATTTGACACCTCACTGCTTTGTGATTTGTGATAGAAGGGACAGGGGAGTAGACTCTGTACTCTATATTGTACTACATGCGTCCAAGCATGGGAGAAAGAGGAGAGACGTTGCATTTTTCTATTCCTTCAATCAATCAATCAGGGAGCTTCGGTTCCATCTTTTTCGCTTTGGCAACACCGTCCACAATGGTTCCCACGATGCCAAAAGCTATTTTCACATTTGGCTACACATTGTGGATGCCCTTAACCGTACCACTTTGTTTTGCTCCTGTGTGCTATCTATACAATCTCAATTATATTGATCTAAAAAATTATAGAATCCAGATTAGTAAAAAGGAGGTTGAGGGAGTCCTGGATTAGGGGGTGTCCGGATAGCCGGACTATCATCATCGGCCGGACTCCAAGACTATGAAGATTCAAGATTGAAAACTTCATCCATGTCCGGATGAGACTTTCCTTGGCGTGGAAGGCAAGCTTGGCAATACGGATATGTAGATCTCCTACCATTGTAACCGACTCTGTGTAACCCTAGCCCTCTCCGGTGTCTATATAAACCGGAGGGTTTTAGTCCGTAGGACAACAATCACAACAACAATCATACCATACGCTAGCTTCTAGGGTTTAGCCTCCTTGATCTCGTGGTAGATCCACTCTTGTACTACCCATATCATCAATATTAATCAAGCAGGAGTAGGGTTTTACCTCCATCGAGAGGGCCCGAACCTGGGTAAAAACATCGTGTCCCTTGTCTCCTGTTACCATCCGCCTAGACGCACAGTTCGGGACCCCCTACCCGAGATCCGCCGGTTTTGACACCGACGTTGGTGCTTTCATTGAGAGTTCCTCTGTGTCGTCACCGATAGGCTTGATGGCTCCTTCGATCATCAACAACAACGCAGTCCAGGGTGAGACTTTTCTCCCCGGACAGATCTTCGTGTTCGGCAGCTTTGCACTGCGGGCCAATTCGCTTGGCCATCTGGAGCAGATCGAAAGCTATGCCCCTGGCCATCAGGTCAGATTTGGAAGCTTAAACTTCACGGCTGACATCCGCAGAGACTTGATCTCCGATGGATTCGAGCCACAGCCGAGCGCGCCGCACTGTCTCAATGGGCATGATTTAGCTCTGTTGTCGGACAGTGCCCTGGAAGCCGCACATGAGTCCGCTCTGATCCTTAATTCGGAGCCGACCGCGCAGATCGAGGATGGGTGGCTAGACACCGCCTCGGGGGCTGCAACCTCTACGGCGATGGAGCCGAATATTGACCTTGTCCCTTGCGACGCTCGTGACTCCGAGGTGTCCGACTCCTCGCCGGACTCCGAACCTCCTGCGCCCCCTCCAATCGAATCCGATTGGGCGCCGATCATGGAGTTCACCGCCACGGACATCTTTCAACACTCACCTTTTGGCGACATTCTGAATTCGCTAAGGTATCTCTCGCTATCAGGAGAGCCCTGGCCGAATTGCGGTCAGGAGGGTTGGGATGCGGACGACGAAGAAATTCAAAACCCACCCACCACCCACTTTGTAGCCACTGTCGACGATCTAACTGACATGCTAGACTACGAATCCAAAGACATCGACAGTATGGACGACGATGCCGGAGACGACCAAGAACCAGCAACTACGGGGCGCTGGAAGACCACCTCATCATACGACATATACATGGTGGACATCCCAAAGGATGGGCATGGCAAAGAAGCAGCGGAGGCAGATTCCTCCAAGAAACAGCCCAAGCGCCGGTGTCAGCGGCGCCGCTCTAAATCCCACCACAGCAAGAATGGAGATTCCGGCACCGGGGATAATAACACCCCAGAGAGTGCCAAAGACAACCCCCTCCAGCAAGATTCAGCACAGGAGGACGGAGAAGCCAGCCCTCATGAGAGAGCGGCAGACAAAGAGGTAGAGGATGATAATTACATGCCTCCCTCCGGAGACGAGGCAAGCCTCGACGACAACGAATTCGTCGTGCCCGAGGATCCCGTCGAACAAGAGCATTTCAAATGCAGGCTTATGGCCATGGCGAACAGCCTAAAGAAAAAGCAGCAACAGCTTAGAGATGATCAAGACCTGCTAGCCGACAGATGGATTGAAGTCCTTGCGGCCGAAGAGTATGAACTCGAACGCCCCTCCAAAAGCTACCCCAAACGCAAGTTGCTCCCCCGATTAGAGGAGGAGGCATATAAACCTGCATCACCAGAGCACAATACGGCTGACCGACCACCTCGTGGCCGCGACAGAGAGGCCTTTAGGCCCTCCATCAAAACCGTACCCCGGCATCGCTCGAAAAGCACAAGGCCACAGGGGAACACTCCGGACTTGCGAGATATATTGGAGGATAAGGCAAGACAATCAAGATCGATCTACGGATCGCGTGGGCGCCCCACGGCACGCGACGACAACCGTCGCGCCGGACACAGCAAGTCCGGCCGGGCCGAACACAGTAGACAAAGCTCGTTTGAGCTACGTTGTGATATAGCCCAATATAGAGGCGCCGCACACCCACTATGCTTCACAGATGAAGTAATGGAGCATCAAATCCCCGAAGGGTTTAAACCCGTGAACATTGAATCCTACGATGGCACAACAGACCCCGCGGTTTGGATCGAAGACTATCTCCTTCATATCCACATGGCCCGCGGTGACGATCTTCACGCCATCAAATAGCTCCCACTCAAGCTTAAAGGACCAGCTCGGCATTGGCTTAACAGCTTGCCAGCATAATCAATTGGATGTTGGGAAGACCTGGAAGCCGCATTCCTTGACAACTTCTAGGGCACATATGTGCGACCACCAGACGCCGATGACCTAAGCCACATAATTCAGCAGCCAGACGAATCGGCCAGATAGTTCTGGACACGGTTCTTAACAAAGAAAAATCAAATCGTCGACTGTCCAGATGCAGAGGCCCTCGCAGCCTTCAAACATAACATCCGCGACGAGTGGCTGGCCCGGCACCTAGGACAGGAAAAGACGAAATCCATGGCAGCCCTAACATCACTCATGACCCGCTTCTGCGCGGGAGAGGACAGCTGGCTAGCCCGCAGTAACAACCTCAGCAAAAATTCTGGTAGTCTGGATACCAAGGACCGCAATGGCAGGTCGCGTAGAAACAAAAACAAACGCCGCGTTAACGGCGATAACACTGAGGATACGGCAGTCAACGCCGGATTCAGAGGCTCTAAACCCGGTCAGCGGAAAAAGCCATTCAAAAGAACTACTCCGGGCCCGTCCAATTTGGACCGAATACTCGACCGCTCTTGCCAGATACATGTCACCCCCGAAAAGCCAGCTAATCACACCAACAGGGATTGTTGGGTATTTAAGCAGGCAGGCAAGTTAATTGCCGGAAACAATGACAAGGGGCTGCATAGCGATGACGAGGAAGAGACCCAGCCGCCGAACAATAGAGGACAGAAAGGTTTCCCCCCACAAGTGCGGACGGTGAACATGATATACGCAACTCACATACCCAAGAGGGAGCGGAAGCGTGCACTCAGGGACGTATACGCGATGGAGCCAGTCGCCCCAAAGTTCAACCCATGGTCCTCCTACCCGATCACTTTTGATCGAAGGGACCACCCCACCAGTATCCGCCATGGCGGAATCGCCGCATTGGTTTTAGACCCAATCATCGATGGATTTCACCTCACCAGAGTCCTGATGGACGGCGGCAGCAGCCTGAATCTGCTTTATCAGGATACAGTGCGCAAGATGGGCATAGACCCCTCAAGGATTAAACCCACAAAGACGACCTTCAAAGGCGTAATACCAGGTGTAGAGGCCAATTGTACAGGCTCGGTTACACTGGAAGTGGTCTTCGGATCCCCAAGTAACTTCCGAAGCGAGGAGTTAATCTTCGATATAGTCCCGTTCCGCAGCGGCTATCATGCTCTGCTCGGACGAACCGCGTTTGCAAAGTTCAACGTGGTGCCGCACTACGCATACCTCAAGCTCAAGATGCCAGGCCCTCGAGGAGTCATCACGGTCAACGGAAACACTGAACGCTCCCTCCGAACGGAGGAACACACAGCGGCTCTCGCGGCAGAAGTACAGAGCAGCCTCTTAAGGCAATTTTCGAGTCCGGCCGTTAAGCGACCGGACACGGCCAAACGCGCCCAGAGTAACCTACAACAAGAACACCTGGCACGTTCCGAGCACGCGTAGCAATGCGGCCTCAACCCCAGCCCTTGCATAATTGCAAGACTAGTCCTTCGCGTACACCATTACGCTCTGGAGATACCATGGGCATAGGGGGAGGGGCATGACCACGACAAGCCCAGAGTGCGGCTCAACCACACCAGGGGCTCCCAAGTGCGTCGCTCTTTTTCTTTTTTCTTTTTTCTTACCCACGGGACTCCGTTCACCAGAGGCCCTGTCCGGCAGTAGATCTGCCGAACTCACGATGCAACAGCCAGGGAAGGAGAAAGGCTACGACGAACACTCAGGTGGTCTCCATTACGAGCATTAAATCCGTTTAATACACCATTCCGTAGCCTACCCCTAGAGGGGGACATGTTTAATAGTCCAATCCATTGCTTACCGCACTATTTGTATCGTTCTGCATTCATGGCAGTATTTCTGGAATAAACAATGCATCGCTTTTTGCTTATAATTGCATTTCTTTCTTATATATGTTCATTTATGACATGTTGCATCCGTACACTTCGGTACGGCTAAATACACTAGGGGCTTAAGTTCCCCACATTATGGTGTGATAAGTCCGAACACTTTCACAAGTGCGGCACCCCGAACTTATAGCATTATATGCATCGGCTCCGAATCATGTCTTGGGTCAATAGTTGGGTTTGCCCGGCTCCCATGTTTTGGTACCTTACGTTCTGTTGTATCAGCTAAGGTAGCACTGGGAGAACCACTGTGATTGCGCCCCGGTTGAGCTGGACGAGCGCCTTAGTGGAGAAAGTTAAAACTGACCGTCATGATAAGGCAAGAGCTGGTCGCTGTTCGAGAGGTTTTTTCGAGTCCCTAAAGACTTACGCCGCTTAGAGCGAGGAACCGGCTTCGTCCGGCCGAGGCGTGGATAGCGCCCCGAACTCGGTCTTCCGAACACTAGGGGCTTCGCCGAAATTTAAAATTATAGAATTCTATGGCTAAGTGAGAGTGTTCAAGCATTATAAGTCCGGTTGCCTCGTTCGTTGTGTTTAGCGCCTCCCTAGATGGACCCAAACATGGGAACAAGAGCGCTCAAGTTTATCCCGAACACCCCAGCACTAGTGGCATGGGGGCTGAAGCCGACGACTTGCCATCTCTCAGATTTGATAAACGGCCGCACAGAAGGTAATATTTTAAATTAACAAGCGTTGCTTAGCGCATATGAACAAAGTTTTCAGCGCACAGGATAACAAAATGCGAGTCTACTCAAATATTACATCTTTGGAGCACTCACCCGCAATCATGCGGGCACCCTTCAGGACACTCTTATAATACATTTCGGGCGTATGATACTCCTTGCCCGCCGGCGGCACGTCCGTCAGAAGCTTCTCAGCGTCCATCCTGCCCTAGTGCACTTTTGCACGGGCAAGGGCCCGACGGGCACCTTCAATGCAGGCGGAGTGCTTGACGACCTTAACCCAGGGACACGCATCCACCAGCCGCCGCACAAGGTCGAAGTAGCTCCCAGGCATGGCCTCCTTGGGCCACAGCCGAACTATGAGGCCCTTCATGGCCTGTTCGGCTACCTTGTGGAGCTCGACCAGCTGCTTCAGCTGGTCGCTAAGGGGCACCGGATGTCTGGCCTCAGCATACTGAGACCAGAAGACCTTCTCCGTCGAGATCCCCTCCTCGGCCCGGTAGAAAGTGGCAGCATCTGACACGCTGCAGGGCAGATCCGCGAACGCTCCTGGAGAGCTCCGAATTCGGGTAAGTAATAGGTAATTTACATTCACATGCTTGCTTTGCATGAAAAATGCCTTACCCGCTGCTATTTTCTTCAAATCCTCGATCTCCTGGAGGGCCTTGTGGGCTTCGGCCTTAGCGGCTTTGGCACTCTCAAGAGCCGATGCAAGCTCGGACTCTCGTGTCTTTGAGTCGCGCTCCAAACTCTCATGTTTTTCCATGAGAGCCTGGAGCTCTTGCTGCACCTCCGCCACCCACGCCTCCTGCTTCTCCCGCTCGGCTCGCTCTGCGGCCGCATTGCGTTTGGCCGCAGACACCGCCTCCTTCAGGGTCGCCACCTCGTTCGTGGCCCCTGTAGTACCCATGTTATCCTTGTTATTTCTCTTGCAACCAAATCCTTTTCTGTAAGGTACAAATTTAATACGGTGTTACTCACCCTCCTTGTCCTCGAGCTGCTTCTTGGCATGGCCGAGCTCGCTCTCGGACCGCTCGAGGTTCTGCTTCAAAACATCGACCTCCGCAGTCAGTGTGGCAGAGGTCAGCAGCGCAGCCTGCAAACCCATATTGACATATTTTTTAGAACTCCTGGGTATATCTTTTTAGATCCTCAGTCCGACTTTTCTATCGAACACCGAACCGAGCATCAGGGGCTACTATCTATGCGGTATTATATTACATATCTTAAAATTCTTACCTCAAAGCCTGTTAGAAGGCTGCTGCAGGCGTCGGTCAACCCGCTCTTGGCGAGCTGAACCTTCGGAATCACCGCACTCATGATAGTGCGGTGTTCTTCTTTGATGGAAGCGCCATTGAGCACCTCCAGCAAGTTATCCGGCACCTCTGGTTGGACAGAGGCCGCCGGTGTCACAGTCTTGCCCTTCTTACAAAGGGGCCGCTCGCCGGACTCTGGAACCACTGCAGGTTCCGGTGCGGAGTCCGGTGCAGAGTCCGGGAGGTTGCCTTGCGGCACCTCCGGGGCCTCCTCCTCCTGGCGGGTCCCTTCTCGGGATCCCACCTCGGCGTCGTCAGCGTCGCGGGGAGTTGAGGTAGTCGGAAGGGAATCCATATCCAACGTGTCTAAGGACCCGCTGGACGAAGCGAGAAGATCGTCCTTGGCCGGACTACGGGTTGTATGCGGCATTAGAAAGACACCGTGTGGCAAAATGAAAAATTATAAACTATCTAGGAGTCCGGATACTTAGGATCTTGCCAGGGGCTTGGCCCTTCAAGGCCACTCCTCATTGTCGTCGCCAATGTTGGCAGAACAGTCCGGGGGAAGGGTCCTTCCCTTCTTGGACCCTTCGGTCTCCCTCGCTGGGGAGGCCTTCCTCTTCTTCTCTCCCCCAACTGGGGGAGAGGCTTCTTTCTTCTCCTCCTCATCCTCAGGGGAGGAGTCCGCCTCGGAGTCATCGGACAATGAGTCCGATACCACCTGGCACCGGGAACTCCTTCGGGTTCCCGTGGCCTTCTTCTTGGCCTTCTTCTCCGGCACCACGTAAAGTGTCGGGACCAGCAGCCCCGTCAAACGGGTGTCCGCTAGGTCTTCTGGAAGGGGAGCCGGACAGTTAACCTGTCCGGACGTCTTCTGCCAGTCCTTTTAAAGGCATTGGGAGTTTAGATCCCACATAGAGTCAAACTATGAAAGAAATGAGTGTCCCATAAAGGATAACATAGCTTATCTCGCCGGCCAGGCGCTACATGCTGAACCCACGATCTTCGGTTACGGATGCGGGGGCTTCTCCGCCCTTGAACAGCACCCTCCATGCGGCTTCGTACGTCGTGTCGAAGAGCCCGCTCAAGGTCCGGTGCTGTGCTGGATCAAACTCCCACAAATTGAAGGCCCGTTGCTGGCAGGGGAGAATCCGGCGGACGAGCATGACCTGGATCACATAGACAAGCTTAAGCTTCTTGTTCACCAAGGTCTGGAGACAGGACTGGAGTCCGGTCAGCTCCTCCAAACTACCCCATAGCAAGCCCTTCTCTTTCCAGGAGGTGAGCTGCATGGGGATACCAGATCTGAATTCGGGGGTCGCTGCCCATTTAGGGTCACACGGCTCGGTGATGTAGAACCACCCTGATTACCACCCTTTGATGGATTCCACGAAGGCACCCTCAAGCTAAGTGACGTTGGGCCTTTTGCCCACCATGGCGCCTCCGCACTCCGCTTGGCTGCCCTTCACCACCTTCGGCTTGACATTGAAGGTCTTTAGCCACAAGCCGAAGTGGGGCTGGATGCAGAGGAAGGCCTTGCATGCAATGATAAACGCCAAGATGTTGAGGATGAAGTTTGGCGCCAGATCGTGGAAGTCCAGGCCTAGTAGTACATGAGCCCCCGGACGAAGGGGTGAAGTGGGAAGCCCAGTCCACGGAGGAAGTGGGGAAGAAATACGACCCTCTCATGGGGCCTGGGGGTGGGGACGAGCTACCCCTCGTCGGGAAGCCGGTGCGCGATGTCGCTGGACAGGTATTCGGCGCCGCGCAGCTTCTCGATGTGCCCCTCCGTAACGGAGGAGGCCATCCACTTGCCTCCCGCTCCGGACATGGCTGGAGAAGGTTGAGGTGAGATGTGAGGACTTGGGAGCTGGAGGTCGAGTGCGCGGAGATGGATAAGCAAAGGAGGAGGAAGGCGTAGATAAAAGAGGTGGATCCTTATCCCCTTATATATGGGCGGACGAAGACTATGCGTCCCCACCGGCCTGGTAAAACTCGCTTATCTCCCAAGCGCCACAATCAATGGCGCAGTTGGGTTACCCACGTCCGTATTGATGGGAATCCCGGAATAAGGGGAACACGATCTCTGCTTCGACAAGACATGCCAAGGAAACCGGTTCGCTAAACGCGCTGAGGTGGTATAATAAAAACGATTCAAGTAAAGGCTTGGTAGCAGTGTGACGTCACGCCACAAAATACGTCAGCAGATTGAACTTGTGTAAATATTATTCTCTCTACGGTGGTATGTGGAATTTATTTTACAGAGCCGGACACTATCCTGGTGTTCCCAATCTTCTATGAATTATTCGGAGGAGGAACCCGCCTTGCAATGCCGAAGACAATATGCGCGCCGGACTCGTCGTCATTGAAGCCTCGTTCAGGGGCTACTGAGGGAGTCCTGGATTAGGGGGTGTCCGGATAGCCGGACTATCATCATCGGCCGGACTCCAAGACTATGAAGATGCAAGATTGAAGACTTCGTCCGGTATCCGGATGGGACTTTCCTTGGCGTGGAAGGCAAGCTTGGCAATACAGATATGTAGATCTCCTACCATTGTAACCGACTCTGTGTAACCCTAGCCCTCTCCGGTGTCTATATAAACCGGAGGGTTTTAGTCTGTAGGACAACAAACACAACAACAATCATACCATAGGCTAGCTTCTAGGGTTTTGCCTCCTTGATCTCGTGGTAGATCCACTCTTGTACTACCCATATCATCAATATTAATCAAGCAGGAGTAGGGTTTTACTTCCATCGAGAGGGCCCGAACCTGGGTAAAAACATCGTGTCCCTTGTCTCCTGTTACCATCCACCTAGACGCATAGTTCGGGACCCACTACCCGAGATCCGCCGGTTTTGACACCGACAGAGGTGATTTTACAACGCGGATGGCGGGGGAGGTTTCTTATTTTCAGAGGACGTTGTCCTGGCGGTTTGCTAACATGTGGTCCCACGTGTCAGTGCTTTACCAAGCCGATCCGCATCCCACATGAGGCAGAACAACGGCAGAAGCAACACGTGGTTAAGTTGAACAAGATGAGGGAGAAGCGGATTCAGCAACGAGTGAAATGATGGTTGCTTCGTCCCTCCAACTTCTTTTTTTAGCATTATTACTTCGTCCCTCCAACTTAACTGCAGGAAAGGTGCAGCTTTGTGATTTGACGCCTCATTGCTCATTACTACGCCGACGCCATGACTGGGGTGCTTCACCCCGGCTGCACTGCACTGTATTCCGGTATGGCACGTGGACCCGGTAGCTTGATGTCCCACATGTCGGCGAAAGGGACTAGAAGATTTATGAAAGTGAGCGCTCCACTCTTACGATGGACACGACGGCCCAGTGAACTGTCACTTGTACTGTAGTACTATAGTTTTGTTGTTTCGCACTATCCATCGATACAAACCCGATTAAACAGGAAAGGGCAGGATTTTTCCCGCGCGGTAGATGATACTGGCCATACATTTCAAAGGCAATTTTAATGTATGGAAACTGACTAATTATAAGTAACAATATGATATCTAGTGAAACTAAAAACACATATGATTTATTGTGTTAGAGTGTAGTAGTAGTGTTGTATTGCATAGTTGTTAGATGTAACATGGGAGAACGTGTAGAGAGTAGTTTTGAAGGGCCTATAGAGAGAAAAACGTAATATGGTCACCGAACTTCAGAATAAGCTAATTACGGTCACTATATACGTTTTGCGGTGATTATACGGTCACTTGCTCACGGTTCAGCATCGGATTGCACTCTGTTGACCGGCCAAATAGTCTGCGTGGCGCCATGTTGACTAGTTAAATTGACCACGTTCCTTGTGGGTCCCACCTATTAGTTTGCATAGGGAAAAGGTCAGATAAACACAAATTTACGCAGGTGCGACAAGGCTCCAACCCGTGTGCAGGAATCACCTGGTTGTGTATGTGTCTGTCAGGGCCTGATGTGTGCAGATGCACGCGTAGGTTGAGCACTTGAGTGTGAGAGTGTGTGTGTTGGTTGTGTGGTGTACTGGTGTGTGCATGCATGCGTGCGTGTGTGCGCGTGAGTGTTGCGTGCGTGCGTGGATGCGTGTGTATGTGTGAGTGTTGCATGCGTGCGTGGGTGCATGTGTTTGTGTGAGTGTTGCATGGATGTAGTTCGTGTGCATGCGTGCGTGTGTGTGTATAATCACCACACCAGCTCTTGTGTGTTAAAACAGACGACTCAGCATACCAATACAAGGCCACCTTGTCTGTTGTGCCCGCGCTCATGACTTCGAACCACCGTCCAAATATTCTTTTGTCGTTTGTTTTCATTCTTACTAGCAAGATGCCCGTGCGTTGCACATAACATCAAGATGCATTTGTATGACTACTTTATATTGTGAGAGAAAAGGATGAATGAGGGAAGGCCTTATTTGCAAATGTGGAGAGGTGTGTGGGTACCTTTTTCCAAAATTGCCATAGTTTCTTTCCTATCCGTCAGATATAAATCGGACGGCCTATATTGCAGGATGGCAGGCACACCATCATCACCAACTTTGTTTTTTTATAAGAGTGTGTTTTATGTATTTTATAGGAGTGTAGATGTAGAGTAGATACAAGTCGACAGGTGGGCACGATGGTAGTGAGATAATGTGATGCAACACTAGAGGTGCCACGTGGAGCGTTTAACTGGTCAACTAGTCATGTCATGAGCAAATACAGAGTTGTACGATGAGCCCGTGACTATATAATAACCACTAAACATAAATGGTGACTGTAATGAGTGGGTTCTGAAGTCCAATGTACGTATCGTGCTTTCGCTTCAAATACAATGATCGTCATTGCATATATCGCGAGAGAAAGATGAAACATGCATGAATTTTCTGGGGGCTTACTTTTAGAGGGCCTGGAGATAGTTTTGTGTGCATACGTGAAAGGGGCGTACAGGGGGGGTATGTGATGGAGAGAGAGATGCTCTTCATTTCTCTTTATTATGACTAACTTTGTATATAGTATAAAAATATACAAATTCACAGTGCAGAATAAATATCATTGTGGGCACCATGCAATGCAAATTAGCGTTCGTACTCCTCCATATAACTTTGTAATGTTTTATATATGTAGAAACTCTAAAATAATTTTTTGGCCACACTTTATTCAAAAGGAATGTTGTATGCAAAATAAACGTGAAGAAAGGGCTTTTTAGATCAATGGGGTACGTGATGTAACATGTGTGAATGTGTAGTTGATGCATTTGGCGAGGCCTAGAGAGGTATGTGTGTGTATTACGTATTCGAGAGAGGCATGGATAGAGGGGCCGACCGGGGGGCGTGGGAGAGATAGCACGAGAAATGAGAGTGGTCTAGAGAGAGAGAAGAACATGACGTCACGATGAGAGATTCCATTCCCTTGAGTGTGTATATGCAAGGAGGGAGGGAATAGGGGCACCAGGAGAAATTTTTTGTGTGTGTGTGGTGTTTGTGTTGGTATGTGTGGGTGTGAGAAGATAATGAGACGTGGGGGCAGAGGGTGTGTCACCGCATGAGGTCCGGTGGGTCGAGGTGAGGCCCTTCGTTCGGTTTCGTCCTGCGCCACATTGGTCGGCCCGTGACACATTTAGGAAGACCCACGGATGACTAGTCGTACACGACAAAGATAGCACAGTTGTGAAGGACTCTGTGTCCAATGACAAAGCCGGCTAGGATTTGCAACCCTAGGTTCTTGGACTAAGGTAACCCCTTTATCTCTGATATTACTATTCATCCAACCTAACTTTAAGGGGCATCCTACAGAATGCTCTGCTAGAATCATATCGTCAATTAAGAAGAGAGGTGTGAGACAATGCGTGAGAGACATGCCTAAAGATAATGTGCATACATGAGACACGTAGGCAGGTCCATGTATATAGAAAGGGGGGATTGTGCATGTGTATGTTTGCGAGAGGAAGAGTGCTGGTGATAAAGGTTAGTGAAAACAATTGTAAATGGTTACGAGAGGGAGGGAGGGAGGGTTATATCTAGAGCATGTGTGCGAGAAAGACACCTCGGGAGAGAGTGTGTGAGCATGTGTGAGAGACCACCGATGGAGAGTGAAACTACACATAAAAGACTGTTGTACACATTGATTAAAGATATAAATTTTATCCAAATATTAGGATGGGATCATGATATTTGCAATTCGCGTAAGGAGCGGTCATTGATCCATCAGACATCTAGATTCTATCGAATTTGAGCATATCTATGTTATTATTCGATACAATTGATCTACATAGTTAGTATTTTGAACTCCAGACAATGCATCGCTTTAGCAATCGAATATAAACGTGAGTATAGTTCATGTTGTGTGTGTAAAGCACATTATACATACGAAAGTTACACAATGAACATTATAAATAGCTACGTATGAACTAGCATACATTTGAATTCAACTTAAGGTGGTTTAACAAAATCAAATTCAACATGAAGTCCATTCAATTATTTGAATTTGATAACATCGCATTTGTAAACCATACCTAAATTATGGGGGCACCAATCTTTGCTCTGATTTTGTACATAATAGCATATGTAGTCGTGTACAAAATAGATTCAAATTTAGCTCCTCCATTCCAAAATAATCGTAGTTATAGGATTTTCAAGTGTCAAAATTTCAAAAAGAAGCGGATAATTTAATGAGGTTTTCAAACATACAAGGTCAAATATAACGTTGTCTATTTAGGTCAATCCTCATAGTTCAAGAGTACTCTAAACGTGAATGCTTGTGTTTCAAAATTTCGAACGAAGCGCCAAAAGAGCCTCTACTCGCCCGAAACCGCGTGAGACCAATGTTTGGTAGTACAAGGAAATTACTTTTCTAATAACTCCGACCCGTGAAACCTACCGGCCCGACGTCCAAAGGTCTAAACCGGGGTAGGTTTGTAGCTTCATCTAGATGCCACGCAACCACCTCCGAAAAACATTCATACACAATGGCCGCCTAAGCGCACATGCGCGCGGCCAAAATCGCTCCCGCCCACTATTTGGGACACCTGGGATTACCATCCTACCCCCGACCCACAGTAGGTCCAAAATTTAAGAGGGGGGCAAAGTTTGTACTTTCCCCAAATTTCAAACAAGTGCGTCCCATCTTCTGTTCAAAAAAGCCAAAAACAAGCGCGTCCTAGACCGAAACATGGTCCCCCCCCCACCCGTCCGATTCCCCATTTGTACTCCATGGGCGCCATAACTACCTCTCCACCAGCCGCGAAACCTTGGCGTCCTCCGTCCGCCACCCCATCCCACCCATCAACCGCCGCCCTCCTCCATCACGCCGGAGCCGATACCCCGACGTCGTCGTCCACCGCAACATCAACCGCAACACCCTCCACGGCTAGTAGTTGAAGCCGAGGCCGAGCCGTCCGTACCCGAGCCAGTTCAACCACGCCGTCCTGCGCCTCACCGCTGCCGCTCCAACTTTGCCACCCTCCACCGCACCGGAGTTGTTCCTGCTACGCCATCCTTCGCCGCCTCGGATCTGCTTCCCCTGCGCCGACATACGGCCACAGCAACATAGTCAACAATTTGGCCATGGGTTCATCCAAGCCTCCACCCTCTAGAACATCGCTTTCCCCGGTAAAAAGAAGAAGATCGGCGCGACATGTGGAGGTGACCACATCAGCAACCGAAAAAGGTACTCCTCTTCCCTTATTCGTGCAAATCTTACGTATCTGCTTGCACGGTATTCATCCCACAGAAGACACTAGTTAACCGCTTCTTCTTGATACTAGATGTTCCTAGTAACTCACGATGCACAAGGTTTCTCCTCATATACTATTCACCTTAGCTAGAGGTCCGTCGCCCCCCTGAAGTACGCCTACTACGCTAGGGAAGCAGCGCCTTGGTGTTTATCTTAGGGGCGTGTGCGGCCTAGAGCTACTAGCGCCCGATCTGGAGGTCAGCCGGGATTAAAGGGATGGCCTGGGGGCGCTGCCAAGCATGGCGGTGGTGTGAGGTCAAGGGGAGGGCGGGGCGATGGAGGCAGGGGTCTGGAGTGCTGGTCGCTGGCGGTTCGAGAAAGATCATCAACAGTGACTGGCGGGAGGTAGACGAAGGCCATCTGCCCGCTCCTTATAGATCGGACGGTTCATTAGAAAAAATCGACTAACCTATTTATTTTCAGTCGACTGTTATCTTAGATATGACCACATGTGGTGGTGTGCTGGAGGAGTACCTGCATTTCCTATGCTCATATATTACAAAATCATACGGAGTAGAATCTAATTTTGTTTGCCATGCAATGTTGTAGAGCTATCATATGTCTCCTGTCATTTATTTTTCAGCCACCTGCTATCATCTACTTTTACAGTGCACTAGTTCTGCACACACTTCACTCATACTCTCACTATTGTGTTTTTATGCAAGGATATTTCAGAGTCTGCCGAAAGAAAAGCAGCAAAGAAAAGAGAGAAGTCGCGCCAGCTTTCTTCGCGAGTATGCACGACACGTTACAGCGCTATAAAGGTGCAGTGTCAGTAGATGGAGACGGTAAATGTAGCTCTGGAGTTGATGACCTTGCTCGCAATGAATCACCATCCCAGGTGTTACACATTATACTTGAATAAGACACATTTTTCCTGTTTCTAGAACATAAAATATATGTCTATCACACCATGTTCTTACATCAAATTACTACTGTTGTGTAACCTGCAACAATCACTTATCATAAGACACGTTTGACTTTGGAGTGTGATATAGGTTACATATCACATTCTTTTCTAGCTTGTACTACTAATTTGTTGAAATGGCACTTATGACGAGACAGTTTTAACTTGGGAGAGTGATATTCGTTGCATCTTTCATATGGTGTCTAGCTTTCATTGCTTCTAATTGTTGAAATGCCTTCTCCTTAGTTTACACAACATAAGCTGTGAATATGCAATGTTGTGAATATGCAATGGCACTAATGACGAGACACCTCTAACATGGTAGTGTGATGTTGTTTGCATCTTGCATATGATTTATTTCTTGTACTGCTTCACATTTGTTTAAACGCCATTTATGATGAGACACTGTTAACTTGGCAGAGCGATATTTGTAGCATCTATCATATGGTGTCTACCCTCCATTGCATTGCTTCTAATTTGGTGAAATGTCTTCTTCTTCATTTACACATCATAGTTCTGATTATCTCTTCCGTCCTATTTTTCATACATATTGCATCCTCCTATCATGTGGTTGTCTAACATCAAAGTTCAGTTCGTCTGCATCACGCATCAATTTGTTCTGAAGAACTAAATTGCTATTCGTTTTTCTTGTCGGCTTGACTTAATATGGCACAGAGAAAGAGGAAGAAACACAGAATGGCAGGGAATGAGAAGCGGATGAATCCTGTAGATTCTGCTAGTACTGATGGTGCAATAGAAGGTCAAAGTCCAGCGGAAAATTCTACAAACATGACATCCCATGCTACACGAGCTGCAAAAAAAGCTAAATAGAAACAAATAGCTGCCACCAAACAAGCAAAGACAGCCCTAGTTCTTGCAACACCTACCACAGTACTACCAGCTGCACGACTTACTCGTGCGTCAACTGAGCTAGCAGCACGTTCCCAAGCTCCCTTGCCACCTGACACTACTTCCCAAGCACTCTTGACACAAGATGAGTTGGCAATATCAGATGAACCTTGTGAGCTTCAACAGCAAGAAGGTAGTTGTTGGAGTCAAGTTACAGTTGCATGCTTCTTTATATGTAGTCTCACAGTTTGATGTACACTAACACTTCCAATGTTCGTTGTTGGACTAGCACCTAGGCGCAAGAGGAAACAAACATCAGGGATATTGCTCGATAGGTTAACTAAATCTAAAAAGGCCACATGATGCTACAGAGTCAGCCAAGTTAGTATCACAGGCAGCGGTTGCCGTTAGGTGTCATGTATGTATCCTCCCAACATGGATTCAGTACAGGAATGACAAAGACGAAACCCAGTTCAACACCTTCCTCGACCATTTATCTGTAAGTATGGTTATGTATGGAAACTAGTAATATCGTCTTGCTCTGTCCCATACTTTCTAGGTTGCTGATAATGAGACGCCCATAATTTTCAACAGATGAGGTTCAAGTTGGATAGCTAAGATGATGCAACAAGACAAGCTTGCACCCATGTTTTCAAGTCTGCTCTACGACGGTATTGGTATAACTTGAGGAAAACTCACTTTGAAGGCAAGGCTAACAGTGAACTTTCCCAAACATCTCCAGTGGAAAATATATCGGATGAAGACTGGAGGGGCCTTATTAAACACTGGTTTGATCCGAAGTATCAGGTACATTATATATATGTGATCAGATCACATGTTGAAGTCCTATTTACGCATGTGCCACACAAATCTATCTTCTTGTAGGTGAACTATTGAAAGAACAAGGCCAACCGTACGAAAGTGAAATTCCAACAGACGACATGATCTCGTAGCTATATTGCACACTGCGAGGCTCTTGTAATTAGCTGTTGTTTCACTCTTTTCGTTGTACCATATTATCAGATCTATATTGACTTGTTCGAAATGTAGAGGAAAGCCCGCAAGGACCAAAAAGTACCTGAACCAAATGTTGTGGAAATCTTCAAGGATTGTCACACCAGCAAGAAGAAGGGCATGGCTACACCAGTCAAAGCCGATGTTGTATGTCCTTAATCCTCATGCCTTTTAACTACTACTTACTCTGACTTGTGCCTTGAACTGCATGGTTTGCAGCCAATGTCCATTACTCTTTTCAATTTTATACACAATTGTCTTAGCGTATCATTGCACCTTACAAGGTTTAAAAGAGAGGAGTGATGTTCCTTTGATCTTGACCCGTAATCTAGTTCCGTGCTGGACTTGCCCACACAATGTTACAATTGCCTATTTGTCTGTTCTTAGTTGTTTTGTGATATGAATGATGTCATACTATGCTTACCGTATTATAAACTTTGTCTCTTTATCCTTAGCCCTCAATACAATGTGAAGAAATAGACAATACATTAGCGATGGTACATGGTCATATGTTTGGAACCTGGTTTTATTATGTACTTTGCAATAAAATACAACTAATATTTTACATGGGTTCACCAGAATAAGTTCTGTATATAGACCAAAGCTATTTTGTTTGGTTTTGCTGCCTCCTTAATATCTTCCGTTCTGGTACTACTAATGTAAAACCTCAACTTTTCAGCGAGCTATGGAAAAAATGGTGGAACCGCCACCTTCTGAAGGTGGCGAGGCAACTATAACTGCAATGTCATCTCTTGCTGCAGTGGGTCAGTACCTGTCCACTAACAGTGCCAAAAGCACGTTCCTTCGTAATACTGGGTTGGTTGTTAAGGCAATATCGTCCAAACTGCCTCATGATCAAGATATGCAAGCTCAAAGCAATGTTGTATCTGCGCTCCAGACACAAGTCCATTCCCTAACAGAGACCCTTTGTGAAACAAGGAGAGACATTGTTCGATGTCGTCAAGATATGCATGGTTTTGAAACCAGACTATCAGACATTTGCTATGTTGTTCAGGAGCCTAGGGGAAATGAAGGCGAGGGTTATGGTGCTCCATCGGACAATACATCATGAAAATGTAACCCAGGTCAAATGAACTGAGCTTCTGAACTTCTGGTGGTGCATTTATCTGCTAGACTGTTAAGTTTTATGCCAAGCTTCCTTTTGTTATATAGTTGTAATTTGTTTTGGTGCGATACAAAATTTATTCTTAACGTGCAGCCATCGGCAGAAGAAAACAGCAAGCCATTTTTGTATAGTGTAGGGTGTTCCCTATATTTGCACTGGTGGCGATCTTTGATGCCGAGTGGATGTAATCTGTGCAATCGCCTTAATAGCCTAGCGTTAGTTTCGGCCTTATTTATTTCCTAGTCATCTTTTTCCCTGGTTTGCTAGTGGTCACAACAATCATGGGCCATATACGGGCCGTAGGATCCATGGGTCTCCTACGGGTCGTCGATAAATGGGCCTCCAACAGGGCCGTAGAATCGGTGGGCCTCGGGCCGTCAGATAAATGGGTCTACATGGGCCGTAAACGGGCGTAATTGGTATCGGCCCAGCTCAGTAACGAGCCATTAACAGGCTGTAGGACAGCAAAGGCTTAATTCTATCACAGGCATAACGGGTCGTTAATGGGCCAGAATATAGGACTGGTTGGAAACGGCGCAACGGGTTAACAGGCCAGAAACGGGCCGACTCTTGCCATGGGCCGAATTTGGCCCATTAGGGTAACAGCCAGTAACGGGCCGACTCTTGCCATGGGCCAAGTTTGGCCCATTAGGGGAACATGCCAGTAACGGGGCGGAAGTAATCGAGGGCCGAAAAGGATCCCAAGAACGTATGTGTCGTCAATAGGCCGAAAGCTAACACGGGCTGGAAACGGCCCATGTAAATCATGGGTCATTAACGGGTACAAAGAAAATACTGCTCATTATGGGCTAGAGTCACCGTGGGCCTGTAAAGGGCCGAAAGATACGAGGGCCTCATATGGGCCGAAAGATGTCGTGGGCCACATGGGCCAAAAGTGAAATGGGCTGGTGTTATATTTGACGGCCCACATGACGTTATTGGGCCAATTTCCCTTAGGGCCTAATGGGTCGTGAGTTAACGGGCCGTAAAATGGGCTGTTTGCGAAGAGACCGTTAACAGGCTTTTCATGGGCCAGCCCGTTAACTTTTGACCAAGTTAAACGGGCCGGCTTTGTAAGCTAAATGGGCCTGTGGTGGGCCGTGGTATGTGTCGACATATCATAGGCGCCTATCTGACACACTGACGAGCTGACACGTGTTTCGTCCGGCCAATAAGAATTTTACACGTGGAAATTTCCCATTGGTCGGGGCTGTTAACGGGTTATCGGATCCAAAACCTGACCCGATACCTTAACGGCGTTCCGTTACGGTGATGCCACATGTCGGTCACCCTTGACGAAAGCACTTCTGTGACGCGCGATTTATCGTCATGGAAGAGGACACTTCCGTGATGATAATTTTGGTAATGTCATGGAACACTTCTACGACAGCACAGGTATGACTATCTTGATTCTGTCAGAAAATCGTCATGGATGTACATGCATGACAAAAAACACGACCTATTGTGACAAACACGTATCATCACGGAAGTGTATTTTTTTGTAGTGTAAACTAGGGTTTAAGCTTCTGTCACTCTAGCAACCCATCATCTACTTACTACTTCCCAATGCCTTCCCCTAGGCCCAAATAATGGTGAAGTGTCATGTAGTCAACGTTCACATAACACCACTAGAGAAAAGACAACATACATCTTATAAAAATATTGAACGAATACCAAATTCACATGACTACTTATAGCAAGACTTCTCCCATGTCCTCGGGAACAAACGTAACTACTCACAAAGCATATTCATGCTCATAATCAGAGGGGTATTAATATGCATTAAATATCTAAACATATAATCTTCCACCGAATAAACCAACTAGCATCAACTACAAGGAGTAATCAACACTACTAGCAATCCACACGTACTAATCTGAGGTTTTGAGACAAAGATCGGATACAAGAGATGAACTAGGGTTTGAGAGGAGACGGTGCTGGTGAAGATGTTGATGGAGATTGACCCCCTCCTGATGAGAGGATCGATGGTGATGACGATGGTGATGATTTCCCCCTCCTAGAAGGATGTTTCCCCGGCAGAACAGCTCCGCTGGAGCCCTAGATTGGTTCCGCCAAGGTCCGCCTCGAGACGGCGGCGCTTCGTCCTGAAAGCTTCCTTTTGATTTTTTTCCTGGGCGAAAGACTTCATATAGCAAAAGATGGGCACCGGAGGCCTGCTAGGGGGCCCACGAGACAGGGGGCGCGCTTAGGGGGGTAGGGTGCGCCCCCCGTCCTCGTGGCCAGGGTGTGGGCCCCTCTAGTTGATTCTTTTGCCAGTATCTTTTATTAATTCCAAAATGTGCCTCCGTGAAGTTTCAGGACTTTTGGAGTTGTGCAGAATAGGTCTCTAATATTTGCTACTTTTCCAGCCCAGAATTCCAGCTGTCGGCATTCTCCCTCTTCATGTAAACCTTGTAAAATAAGAGAGAAAAGGCATAACTATTGTGACATAATGTGTAATAAGAGCCCATAATGCAATAAATATCAATATCAAAGCATGATGCAAAATGGACGTATCATACAACAACACAGATATGACTATCTTCATTCTGTCATAAAATCGTCATGGATGTACATGCATGACAGAAAACGTGACCTACTGTGACAAACATGTATTATCACGGAAGTGGTTCTTTTTAGTGCATATAATGTCTTTGTTGAAGATGTTGCAACCAAGGTATGTGAACTTGATGATGAAAGAAAAAAAGTTATTCAGTAAGTTACCAGCTAAGCAAGAGAATGATTTTGAACCTACTATAGAGATGGAGATAGGACTTAATAAGTTTAGTGCCTTATGTGATTTATGGGAAAGTGTTTCCACTATCCCCAAATCTGTTTATGATAGTCTCAGTCATGGTCCTTATGCTAGTACTGAGATTATATTGAATATGGCCAATTCTACTTTTACTCAGGCTGTAGGCATTAAGCATGGAGTTGTAATTCAACTTAAAGATTGTCGCTCATGATTGATGTTGTTAAAGTAGATATGCCTGAAGACCCAATTGCTCTAATAATTCTTGGTAGACCTTTTCTAAGGACTATAAAAGCTGTGATAAATGTGTTTGAGGGAAGTGTTCGTTTTGATGTACCAGCTAAAGATCCCTTTATAAGGCATTTCCCCGGGAAAAACAAATTGAAGACCTACACAGGAGAAGGCATCATACTGAATGCCAAAACCTACGGTCGTGGTGTTCTAGCACCACCTTGATTACCACTACGGTCAAGCTATCCAACCGAAAATAAGCGCTTCATGGGAGGCAGCCCACATGAATAAAGTAGACAAGTAAGTTTTTGCTTTGTTTTAAATAAAAGAGTGATTGAAGTTCCATGTGAAGAAGTCTGTAAGAATGGTTCTAATGAAAGTTTAGTCTTGTGGAAGATAATATGCTATATTGGTGTTTGAATGCCTGAATATATGTCTGTGTATTGCTATGAAACTAACACCGCAGGAAAATGAAGAAAATATAAGTTCTGGAAAAAACTGACTAGAAGACGGTCCTTCCTGTGACCGCAGTGGTCGTATGGGCGGTCAGTTGACCTGCAGGAGGTTCCAACACAAAACAACAGAGATAAGAGAGTGAAGGACGGTGTTTCAAACGAGTGCACACACTCATTTTTGCGGTCGTTTTGATTCCTTGAAGAAACCATCAATGATTCAGAAGCGTTCAACGGCGTTCCAAACGGGCACACATGCCTGTTCGAGCGGTTGCTACTTGTGAGCTGCGTTGGGATTTCCTCAAAGAGGAGAGGATGATGCAGTACAATAGAGATAAGTATTTCCCTCAGTTAAGAACCAATGTTATCAATCCAGTAGGAGAACCACGCAATACCTCATTAGCAGTACCTACACAGAAAATAACAAATACTTGCACCCAACACAAACAAGGGATTGTGATACGTCTCCAACGTATCTATAATTTTTTATTATTCCATGCTATTATATTATCCATCTTGAATGTTTTATATGCATTAATATGTTGTTTTATATCATTATTTGGGACTAACTTATTAACCTAGTGCCCAGCGCCAGTTGCTGTTTTTCCTTGTCTTTGTCTTCTACAGAAAATCAATACCAAATGGAATGAAACTTTTGAGGATTTTTCTTGGACCAGAAGGAAACCATGAAGCTTTTGAAAGGAGGCCAGAAGACCCACGAGGGGGCCACAAGCCCTAGGGCCGCACCCCAAGGGGGGCGCCCTAGGCTTGTGGGCCCCCCATGGCTCTCCTAACCCTAATCTCTCCTCTATAAATACCCAAATATTCCGCTGATGTCAGAGGACACACAAAAAATACTTTTTCGTCGCTGCAAGCTTCTGTTCTCGTGAGATCCCATCTTGGGGCCTTTTACGACACTCTACCTGAGGGGGGTTCGATCACGGAGGGCCTCTACACGAACCTTGCTGCCCTTCCAATGATGTGTGAGTAGTTTACCACAGACCTACGGGTCCATATCTAGTAGCTACATGGCTTATTCTCTCTCTTTGATCTTCAATACAATGTTCTCCTTGATGTTCTTGGAGATCTATTCGATGTAATCACCTTTTGCAGTGCGTTTGTTGAGATCCGATGAATTGTGGATTTATGATCAGATTATCTATGAATATTATTTGAGTCTTCTCTGAATTCTTTTTATGCATGATTAAGATAGCTTTGTATTTCTCTCCGATCTATCGATTTGGTTTGGCCAACTAGATTGGTTTTTCTTGCAATGGGAGAGATGCTTTGTGATGGGTTCAATCTTGTGGTGTCCTCACCCAGTGACAGTAGGGGTAGCGAGGCACGCATTTGTATTGTTGCCTTTAAGGATAAAAAGATGGGGGTTTTACTATCTTTATTGGATCTATCCCTCTACATCATGTCATCTTGCTTAAGGCGTTACTCCGTTCTTGTTAACTTAATACACTAGATGCATGCTAGATAGAGGTCGATGTGTGGAGTAATAGTAGTAGATGCAGGCAGGAGTCGGTCTACTTGTCATGGACGTGATGCCTATATTCATGTTCATTGCCTTAGACATCGTCATAACTATGCACTTTTCTATCAATTGCTCAATAGTAATTTGTTTACCCACCGTATGATTTCTTTAAGAGAGAAGCCTCTAGTGGAACCTATGGCCCCCGGGTCTATTTTCTATCATATTACTTTCAGATCTATAAAACCAAAAACCCAAAAATACCTTGCTGCATATTTATATTTACTTTATTGTTCACTTTTAATTATCTTTTATACCTATATCTCTATGAGATCGAAGGGATTGACAACCCTTTTTCACGTTGTCTACAAGTGTTTGTTAGTTTGTGCATAGGCATCTATTGGGGACTTGCTTGTGCCTCCTACTGGATTGATACCTTGGTCCTTAACTGAGGGAAATACTTATCTCTACTTTACTGCATCACCCTTTCCTCTCCAAGGGAAAAATCAACGCAAGCTCAAGAAGTAGCAGGAAGAATTTCTGGCGTTGTTGCCGAGGAGGTTCTAAATTAAGCCTACCATGTACCTATCGTAAACTCTCATCTCTTTCACTTATATTGTTTGTCATTTGCCTCTCGTTTTCCTCGCCCCTACTTCTAAAACGTTTTCAGAAAGAAGACAAAAATATTTGCCTTTTTATTCGCCTTCTTTCCATTCATCTTTTTGTTTGCTTGTGTGCTAGATTGCTTGCTTTGTCAAGATGTCTCAAGAAAATACTAAGTTGTGTGATTTTTCCAACACTAATAATAATGATTTTACTAGTACTCCAATTGCTCCTACCACTAGTGCGGAATCTTATGAAATTAATGTCGCTTTGTTGAATCTTATTATGAAAGAACAATTTTCCGGCCTTCCTAGTGAAGATGTCGCATCCCATCTAAATACTTCTGTTGAGTTGTGTGATAAGAAAAAGAAAAAATATGTGGATAATGATATTATTAAATTTAAGTTATTTCCATTCTCACTATGAAATCGTGCTAAAACTTGGTTTTCATCTTTGCCTAAAAATAGCATTTATTCATGGAATAAGTGTAAAGATGCTTTTATTTCCAAGTATTTTCCTCCCGCTAAGATCATCTCCCATAGGAATGATATAATGAATTGTAAGCAACTTGATCATGAACATGTCGCACAATCTTGCGAGAGAGGATGAAATTGATGATAAGAAATTGCCCTACTCATGGTTTAAGTTTGTGGATGATCATACAATTTTTTATGTCGGATTGAATTTTGCATCTACAAATCTTTTAGATTCTGCGGTAGAAGGTACTTTTATGGAAATGACATTAGGAAGCTACTAAACTCCTAGCTAATATTATGGCAAATTACTCTCAATGGCATACCGAAAGATCGTCTACTAGTTAAAAAGTGCATGCGATTGAAGAAATTAATACTTTGAGTGGAAAGATGGATGAACTTATGAAATTGGTTCCTAGTAAGAGTGATCCTATTGATCCTAATTATATGCCTTTGTCCATGTTGATTGAGAATAATAATGAATCTATGGATGTGATTTTTTTCGTAGGAACAATTTTGGTAATAACGCATATAGAGGCAATTTTAATCCTAGGCTGTTTCCTAGTAATTCCTCTAATAATTATGGTAATTCCTATAGAAATTCTTATGTAAATTATAATAAGATACCCTCTGATCTTGAGAATAATATTAAATATTTCATTAATTCTCAAAAGATTTTCAATGTTATGGTAGAAGAAAAATTGCTTAAGATTGATTATTTGGCTAGAAACATTGACAGAATTTATCATGAGGTTGATTCTTTTAAGATTAGATCTATGCCACCCAAGATTGATGTTAATGAATCTGTAAAAGCTATTAAAATTTCTATTATGATAGTAGAGAAAGAACCGCTAGGATGCGTGTTAAGAGAGTTTGGCTAGAAAAAGCATGTTCTTCTAGTTTTCGTGATAATCAGTGATTGGTGTGACTCCTATTGAATCTTTGTTTGCTAATATAAAACTTGATAAAGAAGGGACTGGAGATGAGCCAACTTTAGCTAGAAGGCGTCCCAATAATTTGGAGGGTGAAGATCTTAATGAAAAAATCAATATAAGTGGGATTGGTGAGGTCAAAACTTGAAGTAGTGATGAACCCACTCTTTTGGATTTCAAGGAGTTTAATTATGATAATTGTTCTTTGCTTGATTGTATTTCCTTGTTGCAATCCATGCTTAATTCACCTCATGCTTATAATCAAAATAAAGCTTTTACTAAACATATCATTGATGCTATGATGAAATCGTTTGAAGAAAATTTTGAATTAGAAGTTTCAATCCCTAGAAAGCTTTATGATGAATGGGAACCTACTATTAAGATTAAGATTAAATATTATGGGTGTACTACCTTGTGTGATTTGGGTGTAGCGTTTTCACTATTCCAAAAACTCTATGTGATGTGCTAGGTTTTCATAAACTTGATGATTGTTCTTTAAATTTGCACTTAGCAGATTCCACTATCAAGAAACCTATGGATAGGATTATTGATATTCTTATTGTTGCAAATAGGAATTATGTGCCCATAGGTTTTATTGTGCTTGATATAGATTGCAATCCTACATGCCCTATTATTCTTGGTAGACCTTTCCTTAAAACGATCGGTGCAATTAATTATATGAAAGAAGGAAACATTAGGTTTCAATTTTTGTTAAGGAAGGGCATGGAACACTTTCCAAGAAAGAAAATTAGGTTACCATATGAATCTATTATGAGGGCTACTTATGGGTTAAATACCAAAGATGACAATACCTAGATCTATGCAATATGCCTAGCTAGGGGCATTAAACAATAGCGCTTGTTGTGAGGCAACCCAATTTTCTTTTGTGTTTCTTGTTTTTACTTATGTTCTTGAATAAATACACAATATTACTTCTTTGTAATTGTGTTTTAGTGTTTTAGTTAGTGTTTGAGCCAAGTAAGACCTTTGGGATGATCTATGGTGATAGTTCATTCGGTCTTGCTGAAAAACAGAAACTTTTGTGCTCATTGCTGGAATTTTAGTAAATCACACAAGCATGCTTTTGATCTGATTTTTTATAAAAAAGATTGATAAACAAATTTCCTAAGTTTTCCTAATTTTTCAGAATTTTTGCAGTTACAGAAGTATGGATGGAGTTCAAATTACTACAGATTGTTCTTTTTTTGACAGATTCTGTTTTCATTGTGTTGTTTGCTTGTTGGTGAATGTATGGGTAGTACCGGGAGGTAAGAACCATGGAGAAGTTAGAATATAGTAGATATTAAACAAATATAAAATTGGAATGAGTTTACAACAGTACCTAATGAAAGTGCGTTATATCGACTAGAGGGGGGTGAATAGGCGATTTTTATGAATTCTTCACTGAGGAATTTGTTGGTGAGGAAATTCCTTAGCGAAGAACTACTAGCAGCGGAATAAGTACTCAGAAGCAAGCGTAACAGAATACAAGCATGGTCATCATGATGAAATGAAGACAAGCACAGAGTACAGAAAGCGTAATCACAGGATAACACAACATGAAGACAAACAGACTGAAGAAATTGAACTGAGGAAATTGAGAAAGTCTTCAGTCAAAGTCTTCAAACACAGATATGAACAAACACTCAACACAGTAATGAGGAAATGAAAGGGTTGAGGAAATAGAACCAGTCAGGTTGGTGAAGACAATGATTTGGTAGACCAGTTCCAACTGTTGTCTCAGTTGTACGTCTGGTTGGAGCGGCTGAGTATTTAAACTCGAGGACACGCAGTCCCGGACACCCAGTCACTGAGCACGCAGCTCAGGACACCCAGTCCTCACCGTATTCTCCTTGAACTAAGGCCACGCAGACCTCGTCCAATCACTCGTGGTAAGTCTTCAGGCGACTTCCAAACCTTCACAGACTTGGTCACTCGGTGATCCACAATTCCTCTTGGATGCTCTAGACCATGACGCCTAACCGTCTGGAAGAAGCACAGTCTTCAAAGGTAACGAGCGTCGGATCCATGCAGGATCAATTTCTTTAGTGATGCTCAATCACTTTGGGTTTGTAGGGGTTTGGTTTGGGTTTTCCTCACTTGCTGATTTTCGCTCAAAGTCCTCGGAGGATGGGTTGCTCTCAAATGACAAGTGTCAAGTTCTCTCGGAGCAGCCAACCAGCTAGTGGTTGTAGGGGGTGGCTATTTATAGCCTAGGGAGCAGCCCGACATGATAAGACATAAATGCCCTTCAATGATATGACCGTTAGGTGGATAGGATATTTTGGGACAGCTGGCGCGCAGCACAGCAACGGTCGGAAATTTGACTCTCAAATTCCTCAGGGCTATCATGTTCCTCACTGTGTAGGCAATTCACACTGGCGAATTCCTAACTCCTCAGTCAGAACAAATTCATCAGCGACCAGAAGATCTTCGTCTCTGTCACTGAAGAAAATGACTGAGCTGTATGAGATTTCCAAAGGCTTCACTCGAAGGGATTGGTAGGTGTAGGATTTTGAGTTGAGCATCACATGGAAATTTTTCCTTAGTATTTCCTCGACCCCCTTTAACAGTACGGTGTTTCCTATGAATCAAGAAAGAGAAAATGAAACTACGAAAACAAAAGTCTTCACGCTTCATGTTCCTCAAATGAATACCAAGTCTTCAAGGTCACACCAATTTCTTCACTTTCAAAGTCTTCAGAAAGTCTTCAGAATATCAAAGTCTTCAGTCGAAGAACTTCATTTTTAGGGGTCGACTTTCTCTGTAAATATCAAACTCCTCATAGACTTATAGACCTATGTACACTTACAAACGCATTAGCCCCTTAACCTATAAGTCTTCAATACACCAAAATCACTAAGGGGCACTAGATGCACTTACAATCTCCCCCTTTTTGGTGATTGATGACAATATAGGTTAAGTTTTCAACGGAGATAAACATATGAAGTGTAAATACTGATATTGAGGAATTTGATTGCAAGATATAGAAGAACTCCCCCTGAAGATGTGCATAGTGAGGAATTTGCTTTTGAGGCAATGCACATTTGAAGAGTTGAATCATGGAGATCTCCCCCTATATCTTGTAATTCATACACGCATTTGATATATAATATGAAGAATTTGAAATGCATGATGAAATATGGTGCCTGATGAAATTCAGCATGCGTGCAATAACATTAACGAGGAATAAGCATGCCGAATAAAGCATCAAAAGTATCAGAGCATCATGCAACAAAAGTATCAGCGCACCATCGGGTTTAAGATTACAACTCGATCCAAATAAAGGTTTCAGAAGAACGAGAGTTGTAACTTAAAAAAACGCCCTTTATATAGACCCGCTTGAAGACTAACTCAGATTTCTCCCCCTTTGTCATCAAATGACCAAAAAGGATTGAAACCGAGGACTAACGCCCCTGAAGAATTTCAAGTCGATGGAGGAGCGCCAGCGTTGTCGGGGTTGTTTGTTGTAGCAGGGCCTGTCGCAGTGTCATCCAAATCTTCATACTCATCAGTGTCACGCGATGAAGAATAAGAGCTGGCCACCAGTGGAGGAACTTTGACCCTCTTGAATTTCTTCGGAGGAGGTGCAGACCAGTCAAATTCTTCATTGAGACCCATAGTCTTCAGTTCTTTAGCGCTATAGACATGAGTGAGGACAGCCCAGGTGAGGTTGAAGGTTTCATGAAGGTAGTATTGGTTCTTCTTCACTGCATTGTGTGTTGAGGTCATATTGTGAAGAATGGCACCATAATGACGCTTTACCCATTTGTGATTGCGATCAACCTTCTGATGAAGATTGAGGAGTAGCTCACGATCAGTCATCACCCTGGGTGCTGTGGCTTGAGGATTTTGCTTGGCTGAGGTATTTGTGGCAGAGTCATGTGTGGCAGAGTCGTCATTGGTAGAGTAAGATGTAGCCAGGCGAAATTGACCATCCAATGGACGAATGCCTTCATCGATCACAGCAGCTGCCTTGCCTTTATCATTAGATGATGAAACTGTCCGTTTGAGGACTTCAATGGGAGGCAAGTAGCTACCGTGGTTCAGAGTGTCAGCTTTGTAATTCAGTGAAGATCTTGCCTTGATGAATCTCATAATCCAAGGAGCATAGGGCTTCAGCTCGAATGGTGACATAGCAACATTTGCCAGAGTCCTCATGAAGAAATCATGGAAGTTGACGGGAACGCCATGAATGATGTTGAAAAGCATATTCTTCATGATGCCAACGAGTTCTTCATCATTTGAGTCGTGACCTTTGATAGGACTCATTGTCTTCGTCAGAATGCGATAGACAGTCCGAGGCACATAGAGTAATTCCTTGATGAGGAATTTGGTTCGTGGGGCCTGCCCTGGCTTCAAAGGCTTCATGAGCACTTGCATATAGTGATTTGTCAGTTCAAGGTCATTGTAGATGCAACATGCACTGTCATGGGGAGGATCAAGAGGAAGGACACGAAGCAATTCAGTTGCCGGTGCCTTGTAGTGAGTGTTTTCAGTCATCCAATCCAACACCCATGAGTTGACATCTTCAGCGTCTCCGGTGATATGCAGTGTCGCGTAGAACTGAAGAATGAGTTCTTCATTCCAATCGCAAATGTCAGTGCAGAAATTCAGTAATCCTGCATTGTGAAGAACACTGAGGACTTGCTCGAAGCATGGCAGAGATTCCATATCCACGTGAGGAATATGTTCATGATCGAAGATTTTGTCTTTGTCAAACAGCACTGAGGAATAGAAGTTGGCTTGACTAGCAGTCCAGAAACGCCTCTTCCTTATGCGAGCAGAGTCATAGGGGTTGTAGTCACTGAAGAATACATGCTCGGAAAAGAAGTCTTCAGCCTTGAACTTCTGTTTGCTTGAGAATGGATTCTTCGGCTTTGCAGAGGGGTGTCAGTGAGTTGCAGTACCACCTCCGGAATCGCGAGGTCAGGTTCTTCAGGCTGAGGAATTTCTGGTTCCTCTTCTTGTGCAACCTGAGGATTAGCAGCAGCAGGTTCTTCAGCACTAGCGGCTGGAATGTCTTCATGAACAGAAGGAGTGGGATGAGTTTCTTCAGAGCCCATTTGAACTGTTGTTGCCGGGGACTGAGGAATCTGTTGGAGAGGTGTGAATAGAGGAGTATTGGGATGTTGACTTTCCCAAAAGTCATCATTCATCACATGAGTGGTGCATCCAATATCCACATCTTCATCTTCAATTTCCTCAACACCAGCCTCTTCAGCTGTGAACTGAGGCATAGGTGAGGAAATGACTGGCGTTGAAGGGATTGCGTCCACTTCAATTTCTTCATCAATCTGCTCTGACGAAGCAGCAGAATGATTTTCTTCATCAGATCCGCTCGGGATCACATAGTCTTCTCCAAAAGGAACAAGGTCCTTTGATGGCATGGAGGAAATTGGAACGGCATCGATTGGATTTTCAAGTGAGCTGGTCATTGGCTTCATTTTCTTCGCAGCCGAAGAATTTGACGCAGCTGATGCCTTCCTTTTCTTCACTGCAGCTCGCTCTGCAGCCTTGGTCTTCTTCACCTCATAGGCAGATGGAAGAATTGGAGTTGGTGTAGGCGCGGGAGGAGCTGAGGAATCTGGTTCATTTTCTTCAGGCGCAACTGATGCAGTTGCCCTGATCTCTTCAGTTTCTTCAGGCGCACCACTAGCGGATGCCCTGGAAATGTCTTCAGCGGCTGGAATTTCTTCATCAGCCCTGGAACTGGCATTTTCTTCAGCAGGCTGAAAGTCATCCGCGGTGCTGGCATGTTCTTCAGCAGGCTGAGCAGAGTCTGCAGCCTGAGGGTTTTCTTGTTGTGATGAGGCTGCAACATTTGTCAATTTCTTCGTCAGATTGATGAATCTCACTTTGGCTCCTTGCCAATTAGCATAGTAGGCATCAAAGTCTTTGCTGAGGGCTTGAATCCCAGACTAAGCCTAGAGAAGTTCCTCAGGTGTCATTCTGACAACATTCTTCTTCAAGAGCTTCTCCTTTCTGTATTGAGCTTTCTTGATCTCTCTTGCCTTTTCAAATTTCCATTTCTCTTGAGTGATGAAATGGGTCAGCATGTGACTTTGACCAGGAGTCAGAGGAAAATCAGGCATTGGGGTGTTTGGATCCTTGTGCCAGAGATCAATGTAATCGAGGATTTTCTTCCGATCCAAAAGAAGTGGCACAGATGTGCCTTTGGCTCTAGCGGCCTTCACCTGTCTATCTCTGATGATTTCTGCAAGTTCATCATCAGAAGCTTCGTCATCAGAGGGCACATGGAATGCAACCTATTTCTTCCTTGGACTTGGCCGAGGACCGCGTCCAGCTGTTGCTTTAGTCTTCAACAGTGTGGGCCTGATGAGGAAATAGGTGCAGCTGAGGAACTTGCTGAGACACCAAAGGCAATCGAGAAACCCGTAGTCCTTTGACATGTAGCCAGATGCACAAGAGCTGAGGACTTTGAGGGAGCTGCTGAGGACTTTGGTGGAGCAGTAGCAGTGTGAGGAATTTGCCGTGAGGGCATTGCTAAGGAACTTGGCCGTGAGGGCGCTGTTGGTGAAGCACTTGGCTTACGAGC
Source organism: Triticum dicoccoides (assembly GCF_002162155.2). NCBI lineage: Eukaryota > Viridiplantae > Streptophyta > Magnoliopsida > Poales > Poaceae > Triticum > Triticum dicoccoides. The sequence continues at coordinate 134,892,192 of NC_041389.1, forward strand.
AGGCTTCTTTGGCATTGATTTCCTCGGCCTGACCGAGCCCTCAGTTGCAGCAGCAGTGGCAGAATCCTCATTGAATTTCTTCACTGCCTCCTTGGCTTGTCTTGCCAATTTAGCTTGGCGCTTAGCCAATTCATCAGGAAAGTCCTCACCACGCTTGATGCTGGTGGGATCAGCTACTTGGCCAGGTGCCAATGGAGCTCTTGGGCATGGAGGATTTAAAGCGAATTTCTTCATATACTTTGGAGTAACATATCTGTACTCCCTTCATTCTCTTGCCCATCTTCTTTCAATCTTCTGTATGCGCACGTTGCGCTGATTTTTGGTTTCTTTGCCAAATTTTGCTTCATCAGGTGTGCAATAGACAACATAAATTTCATCAGGGATCTCAAAAGCAGTCATGACCTCAGGCTTCTTTCCTCCTTTCTGCGGTCTCTTACCGTCAGCCATATTCTTCAGATGAGGAATTTGAACGATTGAACACTCTGAAGAAGTATGCAATTTTTCTTCGAGGAATGCTGCAAATGAGTTAAGTTGATGAGAACCTAGTGATTCAGCAGCGGACATGAGTACCTGTGAACAGAGTGTAGGTGCAAGGAATTTGGAGAGGTCATATGCGTTCTCAGAACGTTTTTCGAAAAGAACAAGTTTTGAGGAATTTGACCAGATAAACCTTGAGGAAGTTCACTAAGCGTTCTTGTCTTAGGTTCTAGAGATGTACAGATCGAAGATCCACACAATTAGGGAATCTTGAAGAAAATGATTGCTTAGAGAAACAATTCAAGATCATATGATGTGTGAGGTGTTCATATGTGTGAAGATTTGAAGAATAAACACCTTTGAAGATTTTCAGGAAAGTTTGAGAATCAAAGTGAGTAATAAAAGTAACTTTTAATTACCCGAAGTGAAGAACACGACGAACTGAGAAGAACGGATGTTAAGTTCGTCAGGTTAGATCTCCCATGCCCTAACTTGGCAGAGGAAGACAGCTACGGCGGCGGCGGAGTGAAGATTTCCGCAACCGGCGCGAGTACGACGGCGACGAGGTCGAGGCAGTGAAGCTCTTCCTCACCGGCGACGATGGAGTAGCGGCGGCGCTAGGGTTTGAGGAGCTCGAGCGAGAGACAGGGGTCGAGCGGAGTAAATGAAGTGAGGAAGGTGAGAGGGGTATTTATAGTCACGATGAAAAACTGTTCCCCCGAAGATTTTGGGACGAACATGCCCCTGCCCTTTCTCCTTCACGCGACATGTGTCACCCACGTATTATGTAGTTGAGATCGTGTACGATCGTGGGTGAATAGAATAATGCATCGTGGGATGCGGAACGGTTTGACCGGCAAAACCGAAAATCTAGATAAGATTTGTTTTAAAGTTTCATTCGCAATTTCTTCAGCTGACAATGGACACAGTGAAGATTTTGAACGAGTTTCAAATAGAACGCACATGAAGAATTTTTGAATAGATTGGATTGAGTATAGCATAGAGGGGGAAGGGTCCGATCACATTCACTTAGCAGAAAGAGCAACTTGAAGAAATAGCTATAAGTGAATGTTGTAGAGGACATAAACTCATATATATATAGCCAATGAAGAAAAACGACGGAAACAGTGAAGATTTTGCAAAGTTGAAGAATTTGAAAAACTGAAGAATTTCAAAACCAAAAAAAACTCAAATTGATGATTTTCAACTTTTTGTGGTGGCGTGACCCACCGTATAAGAATGATGATTTCAGACACCGCATACAATTGTCGTAGGGTTCTGAGAATCAAATTCTTCATTAATTTCTTCACACTTAGAGTGTTATTCATCATTGATTGAAGAAAAATGTTTCTTCATGTGATGCACATCTAAGTCATCAATTTTGCATAAGTGTTAGGATGTGTGTCCTTTTCAAAGAACATTCGAAGATTCTAAGATATTTAGCTCACACCGCAACTTGCTAAATCTCTTCTCATCCAAGGGCTTAGTGAAGATATCAGTTAGCTGTTCTTCAGTCTTCACGTGCTCGATGGAGATGTCGCCCTTCAACACATGATCACGAAGAAAATGATGACGAATCTGAATGTGCTTTGTCTTTGAGTGCTGAACTGGGTTGTGAGCAATCTTGATGGCACTCTCATTGTCGCAGAGGAGAGGCACATTCTTCACGTTGACGCCATAGTCCTTGAGGGTTTGCTTCATCCAAAGCAGTTGAGCACAGCAAGAGCCAGCAGCAATGTATTCAGCTTCTACAGTAGACAGTGATACGCAGTTCTGTTTCTTCGAGGACCAACAGACCAAAGATCGTCCGAGGAAATGACAAGTGCCAGATGTTGACTTGCGGTCCACACGATCACCAGCATAGTCAGAGTCAGAATATCCAATGAGATCAAAAGCAGAGCCCTTGGGGTACCATAATCCTAGTGTTGGTGTGTGAGCTAGATATCGAAGAATATGCTTCACAACCTTATGGTGTGATTCCTTCGGTGCAGCTTGAAATCGGGCACACATGCAAACACTAAGCATTATATCTGGCCTAGATGCACATAAGTACAATAAAGAACCAATCATGGAGCGGTATACCTTGTGATCGAAGTCAATACCATTTTCATCAGTGCATAGATGGCCATTTGTGGGCATAGGAATTTTGACGCCTTTGCAATCTTGCATGCCGAATTTCCTCAGTACATCTTTGAGGTATTTCTCCTGAGATATGAATATGCCATTGTGCTGCTGACGAATTTGAAGACCTAAGAAGAATTTCAACTCTCCCATCATAGACATTTGATATTCTTCACTCATCATATAGACAAATTCATCACTATAACGTTGGTCAGTACAGCCAAAGATAATATCATCAACATATATTTGGCACACAAACAGTTCACCATCATAAGATTTAGTAAAGAGAGTAGGGTCGAGTGAACCGGGTGTGAAGCCATTCTTCACGAAGAATTCCTTCAATGTATCATACCACGCCCGAGGGGCTTGCTTGAGGCCATAGAGGGCCTTATTAAGTTTGAAGACTTTGTCAGGATTCTTTGGATCTTCAAAACCTGGGGGTTGAGCAACATATACTTCTTCCTCAAGCCTACCATTGAGGAATGCACTTTTCACATCCATTTGATATAAGAAGATATCATGATGGTTAGCATAAGCAAGTAATATGAGAATAGCCTCAAGTCTAGCAATAGGTGCAAAAGTTTCATCAAAATCAATTCCTTCAACCTGTGTGTAGCCTTGAGCTACTAGTCGTGCCTTATTCCTCACCACAAGGCCATTTTCATCTTGCTTGTTGCGGTAGATCCACTTTGTGCCAATGATATTATGCTTGCGAGGATCTGGACGATTGACCAGTTCCCAGACATTGTTGAGCTCGAACTGATGTAATTCTTCTTGCATAGCCTGAATCCACTCTGGCTCCAGAAATGCTTCATCTACCTTAGTGGGCTCTGTGATAGAGACAAAAGCATAGTGCCCACAAAAGTTAGATAAACGTGAAGCTTTTGAGTGTGTGAGAGGACCTAGGGCTCTAATGTCATCGATGATCTTCTCCACTTGCACTTCTTTTGCAACGCGAGGATGAGCTGGTTGTCGCTGAGGAATTTGATCAGCATTTTCTTCAGCACCATTTTCCTCAGCATTTTCTTCAGGTGCATCAGCTCGATGTTCTTCATGAACTGGAACGAATTCTTCAGCAGATTCTTCAGTAGGAATGACATCCTCAGTTGCCTTGAACTTGATAGAATCCTCAGGTGTTGGTTCATCTAACACAGAAGGTAGGTGCTCTCTTTGCGAGCCATTAGTTTCATCGAACCGCACATCTACAGTGTCAACAATCTTGTGAAGAACAATGTTGAAGACTCTGTAGGTGTGCGAGTCCTTTCCGTAACCAAGCATAAAACCTTCATGTGCTTTCGGTGCAAATTTAGAGTTATGGTGAGGATCTCTAATCCAACATTTAGCATCGAAGACTTTGAAATAACTCACATTGGGTTTCTTGTCAGTGAGGAGTTCATATGCCGTCTTCTTGAAGAATTTGTGAAGATATACTCTGTTGATGATGTGGCACGCAGTATCAATTGCATCAATCCAAAAACGCTGAGGCGTTTTGTATTCATCAAGCATAGTGCGAGCCATCTCAACAAGAGTTCTGTTCTTGCGCTCCACGACGCCATTTTGCTGAGGAGTATAGGGAGCAGATAACTCATGAGTAATACCAAGTTCATCAAGATAGTCCTCAAGACCGGAATTCTTGAATTCAGTTCCATTGTCACTTCTGATCTGCTTGATCTTCACACCAAAGTTGGTTGAAGCCCTCGACGAAAATCGTTTGAATACTTCCTGCACTTCATGTTTGTAAGTAACAATGTGTACCCATGTATATCGAGAGTAATCATCAACAATGACAAAACCATATAGAGATGCATCATTAGTGATTGTTGGGTAATGATTAGGTCCGAAGAGGTCCATGTGAAGCAATTCGAATGGACGAGTAGTGGTCATGATAGTCTTCGCTGGATGCTTGGCCTTGGTCATTTTTCCAGCTTCACAGGCTCCGCATAAGTGATACTTGAGGAATTTGACATTCTCAATGCCAATGACATGCTTCTTCTTCGCAAGCGTGTGAAAATTCCTCATGCCTGCGTGACCAAGTCGTCGATGCCATAGCCAGCCAACTGAAGCTTTTGCAAGTAGACACACGGCTAGTTGTGGTCCTGTAGAGAAATCAACAATATACAGATCTCATCTCCTAAAGCCTTCGAAGACTTTGGAATTGTCAGCTTCCATAATCACAACACAACGATACTTGCCAAAGATAACAACCATATCAAGATCACAAAGCATTGAGACTGACATGAGGTTGTATCCTAAGGACTCAACAAGCATGACTTTGTCCATGTGTTTGTCCTTAGAGATTGCAACCTTACCAAGACCCAATACCTGACTTTTGCCTTTGTCAGCAAAGATGAATTAGTGTCACCAGTCATGACGGTGATAAGGGAGCATCCATCAATAGATTCTTGTCACCAGTCATGTGATTCGTACATCCACTATCGAGGACCCACTCACTAGCTTTGGGTTTATCATCCTGCAGATGAATTAGTGTAGCTTACAATCTCATATGCTTCATCAGTGAAGAATATGATATCAAGTTCATCAGATGAATTTCATCAGGCAGTAAACAGATATAGCAGTATTAGGACGTGTGAAATGAAAGTTCATTTCATCATGATTCGCCTGCGTCCTTTCAGGCACTTTTGTCAGGTCCCCAGCAAATTCTTCAGACGTTAAAGCACGTCTGGAGACCTGACCCTGCAGAAGAGATTAGTTCTTTTTCTTCACCACCCACATCTGAAGCGGTGGCAAAGAGTTCATCACTCTGCGAGCACCATACGAGAATGGTGGCATAGAGGCCAAACCATTTCGTTTCACATAAGAGGGGTTAGGGTAAGCATATGAATAAGCAGAGAAATTCTTCGAGGACTTATGAACATAATGGTTTGAAGAATAATGCACATATTCATAGCCCTTAGCTCTACCCTGCGAAACAGAGTTGTTAGCACGATGATAATCATATGAGGACTTTGATCCTTTTGAGGAATTTGATCTGTATGAGGACTTGGATCCATATGAAGAATTTGGTCCATATGAAGAATTTGATCTGAGGTTCCTGTTCTTCACAGATGGTGTCATGAGGACATTCACCTGAAGACTTTCAAGGCACTTCTTGGGAACCAAGATTTTCTTCATAGGAGAACCATTCCTGTAGTTAGTGCCAACATATCTAGCAAATACTTCACCATTCTGATTTTTGAATAGTTTATAGTTGGAGTCAAATGACTCATCAGAAGAATGAGGAGATTCACATGTAAAGCCAAATAAGTTAGATGGATCAAATGGAGGTCCCTTTGCAGCCACCCATGAGGTTTTGGGGTACTGCTCAGGCTTCCAACATGTTCCATCAGCATTGAGTTTCCTCTCAAAGGCAATACCCTCTTTCCTAGGGTTTCTGTTGAGGATCTGCTTTTTAAGCACATCACAGAGAGTCTGATGCCCTTTAAGGCTTTTGTACATCCCTGTTATGTACAATTCCTTCAGCCATGCATTGTCAGTGATACTAGCGATGTCCCCAGATGAGGAATTAGTGATAGCAGAGGCAGATGAGGAATTTGTAACAGTTGAAGCATTTGGACATTCAGGTGAAGAATTAGCAGATTCACGTTCAATGCACTTTAAGCATGGAGGAACAAATTCTTCCTGAGAAGCGCTGATCTGTTGAGCTAGTAATGAATCGCGCTCCTTCTAAAGATCTTCATAACTCACTCTTAGCTTCTCAAGATCTTGCTTTCTTTGAAGAAATTCATAAGAAAGTTTCTCATGATCAGATAAGAGAGTGTTATGATGACCTTGAATGTTATCAAACCTAGACTAAAGGCTCTGAAGATTTTCAGTCAGGGCTTTGGTGCGATCCATTTCTTCACCCAACATATCATCACTTTTGTCTAGCATGTTTTGAACCTTTTCAAAAGCCCTTTGTTGTTTTACAGCAATCTTAGCAAGTTTAGAGTAGCTGGGCTTGAGATCCTCATCAGATTAATTCTCACTAGATTCAGAGGAGGTGTATTTGAGTACCTTTGCACCTTTTGCCATGAAGCAATAGGTGGGAGCGTAGTCATCATTATCTTCATCAGGCTTGTCGGTGGGGTCAGTTTCTTCAGTGTTGAAGATGGACTTGCTAACGAAAGCAGTAGCGAAGGCCAGACTCGCCACACCAGATTCCGATTCTTCAGATGCCTCCTCTTCCTCATTTTCCTCAGATTCAGCTTTAGAGTCCATTTCCTTGCCAATGAATGCTCGAGCCTTCTTGGAGCGGCTCTTCTTGTGAGATGAAGACTTCGAGGATTTTGATGACGAAGATTTTGACGATTTCTTCTTCTTCTTCGCATCATCAGAACTGTAATCCTTGTATTTCTTCTTCTTCATTTCCTTTTCCCACTGAGGACAATCTTGAATATAGTGACCAGGTTTCTTGCATTTGTGGCACAACCTTCTCTTATAGTCACTAGATGAGGAATCACTGCTTCTTGAGGATTTTCCAAAGCGACCACGTCTTGAGAACTTCTGGAATTTCTTCACGAGCAGTGCTAGCTCCTGACTCAATTCTTCAGGATCACCAAGGCTACTACCAGAATCCTCACATTTAGAGTCAGACACAGCCTTGGCCTTTAGGGCATGTGGTTTGCCATAGCTCGAACCATAGAGATCTCTCTTTTCAGCAAGCTGAAACTCGTGAGTATTTAGCCTTTCGAGGATATCGGCAGGATCAAGAGACTTGTAATCAGCCCGTTCTTGTATCATCAGTCCCAGAGTATCAAATGAGGAATCAAGCGATCTCAATAGTTTCTTCACCACTTCATGGTCAGTGATGTCAGTGGCACCGAGGGCTTGAAGCTCATTTGAGATGTCAGTGAGGCGATCAAAGGTTTGTTGGAAATTTTCATTGTCGAGTCTTTTGAAGCGGTTGAAGAGATTCCGAAGAACATCAACTCGAGAGTCACGCTGAGTTGAGACTCCTTCATTCACTTTGGACAGCCTATCCCAGATAAGCTTAGCAGTTTCCAGAGCACTCACTCTTCCATACTGTCCTTTACTCAGATGGCCACATATGATATTCTTCGCTTGAGAATCGAGTTGCTTGAATCTCTTCACATCGGTAGCATTCAGTGAGGGTGAGACAGAGGGAACACCATTTTCCACAACATACCAGAGATCGTTGTCAATTGCCTCAAGATGCATTCGCATCTTGTTCTTCCAGTAGGGGTAGTCCGTCCCATCAAAGGTAGGACACCCAGCCGAGACCTTGATCATACCTGCGGTCGACATAACTAAAACTCCAGGCGGTTAAACCAAAATCACACAGAACAAGGGAGTACCTTGCTCTGATACCAATTGAAAGTGCGTTATATCGACTAGAGGGGGGTGAATAGGCGATTTTTATGAATTCTTCACTGAGGAATTTGCCGGTGAGGAAATTCCTTAGTGAAGAACTACTAGCAGCGGAATAAGTACTCAGAAGCAAGCGTAACAGAATACAAGCATGGTCATCATGATGAAATGAAGACAAGCACAGAGTACAGAAAGCGTAATCACAGGATAACACAAGATGAAGACAAACAGACTGAAGAAATTGAACTGAGGAAATTGAGAAAATCTTCAGTCAAAGTCTTTAAACACAGATATGAACAAATAATCAACACAGTAATGAGGAAATGAAAGGGTTGAGGAAATAGAACCAGTCAGGTTGGTGAAGACAATGATTTGGTAGACCAGTTCCAACTGCTGTCTCAGTTGTACGTCTGGTTGGAGCGGCTGAGTATTTAAACTCAAGGACACGCAGTCCCGGACACCCAGTCACTGAGCACGCAGCTCAGGACACCCAGTCCTCACCGTATTCTCCTTGAACTAAGGACACGCAGACCTCATCCAATCACTCGTGGTAAGTCTTCAGGCGACTTCCAAACCTTCACAGACTTGGTCACTCGGCGATCCACAATTCCTCTTGGATGCTCTAGACCATGACGCCTAACTGTCTGGAAGAAGCACAGTCTTCAAAGGTAACAAGTGTCGGATCCACGCAGGATCAATTTCTTCAGTGATGCTCAATCACTTTGGGTTTGTAGGGGTTTGGTTTGGGTTTTCCTCACTTGATGATTTTCGCTCAAAGTCCTCGGAGGATAGGCTGCTCTCAAATGACAAGTGTCAAGTTCTCTCGGAGTAGCCAACCAGCTAGTGGTTGTAGGGGGCGGCTATTTATAGCCTAGGGAGCAGCCCGACATGATAAGACATAAATGCCCTTCAATGATATGACCGTTAGGTGGATAGGATATTTTGGGACAGCTGGCGCGCAGCACAGCAACGGTCGGAAATTTGACTCTCAAATTCCTCAGGGCTATCATGTTCCTCACTGTGTAGGCAATTCGCACTGGCGAATTCCTAACTCCTCAGTCAGAACAAATTCATCAGCGACCAGAAGATCTTCGTCTCTGTCACTGAAGAAAATGACTGAGCTGTATGAGATTTCCAAAGGCTTCACTCGAAGGGATTGGTAGGTGTAGGATTTTGAGTTGAGCATCACATGGAAATTTTTCCTTAGTATTTCCTCGACCCCCTTTAATAGTACGGTGTTTCCTATGACTCAAGAAAGAGAAAATGAAACTACGAAAACAAAAGTCTTCACACTTCATGTTCCTCAAATGAATACCAAGTCTTCAAGGTCACACCAATTTCTTCACTTTCAAAGTCTTCAGAAAGTCTTCAGAATATCAAAGTCCTCAGTCGAAGAACTTCATTTTTAGGGGTCGACTTTCTCTGTAAATATCAAACTCCTCATAGACTTATAGACCTGTGTACACTTACAAACGCATTAGCCCCTTAACCTATAAGTCTTCAATACACCAAAATCACCAAGGGGCACTAGATGCACTTACACCTAAAAGTGGTTATTTGCTTTTCTTCAGTAACGGATCTTACGAGTTTTTTGTTGAGTTTTGTGTTATGAAGTTTCCAAGTTTTGAGTAAAATTGATGGGCCACGGAATAAGGAGTGGCAAGAGCCTAATCTTGGGGATGCCCAAGGCACCCCAAGGTAATATTCAAGGACAATCAAGCATCTAAGCTTGGGGATGCCCTGGATGGCATCCCCTCTTTGTCTTCAATCCATCGGTAAAATTACTTGAAGCTATATTTTTATTCACCACTTGATATGTATTTTGCTTGGAGCATCTTGTATTATATGAGTCTTTCCATTTTAGTTTTCTACAATCATCCTTTCTGCAAACACCTTTTGATAGGGACACACATTAATTGTGAATTTATTAGAATACTCTATGTGCTTCACTTATATCTTTTGAGCTAGTTAGTTGCTCTAGTGCTTCACTTATATCTTTTTAGAGCACGGTGGTGGTTTTATTTTGAAGAAATTGATGAACTCTCATGCTTCACTTATATTATTTTGAGATTCTTCAAAATAGTATGGAAATTTGCTTAGGTTATGAATTTGGTCCTAATATGATGGGTATTCAAGAGGGATATAATAAAAACTTTCATGTACATAATTGAATATATGAGAAGTTTGATTCCTTGAAATTGGAGCATGTTCTTTCGTTATGTGATGAAGTTGGAGCATGATTTATTTTTGATTGTATTCCTTGTGAGTGGCAGTCGGGGACGAGCGATGGTCTTTTCCTACCAATCTCCCCCTAGGAGCATGTGTATTACTACTTTGTTTCGAGGGCTAATAATTTTTTGCAATAAGTATGTGAGTTCTTTATGACTAATGTTGAGTCCATGGATTATACACACTCTCACCCTTCCACCTTTGCTAGCCTCTCTAGTACTACGCAACTTTCTCCGGTGAAACCACCATATACCCTTCCTCAAAACAGCCACCATACCTACCTATTATGGCATTTTCATAGCCATTCTGAGATATATTGCCATGCAACTTCCACCGTTCCATTTATTATGACACATACCATCATTGTCATATTGCTTTGCGTGATCATATAGTTGGCATAGTATTTGTGGCTTGGCCATTGTTCATATTTTTTATACATGTCATGCTAGATCATTGCACATCCCGGTACACCGCCAGAGGCATTCATATAGTGTCATATTTTTATTCTAGTATCGAGTTGTAATTCTTGAGTTGTAAGTAAATAAAAGTGTGATGATCAACATTATGAGAGCAATGTCACATGTGAGGAAAGAATGATGGAGGCTATGATTCCCCCACACGTCGGGATGAGACTCCGGACGAAAAGAAAGAGAAAATAAAAAAAGAGGCCAAAGAGCCAAAAAATGAGAGAAAAATAGAGAAGGGACAATGTTACTATCCTTTTTTCCACACTTATACTTCAAACTAGCACCATGATCTTCATGATAGAGAGTCTCCTATGGTGTCACTTTCATATATTACTAGTGGGATTTTTTCATTATAGAACTTGGCTTGTATATTCCAGTGATGGGCTTCCTCAAATTGCTCTAGGTCTTCGTGAGCAACCAAGTTGGATGCACACCCACTTGGTTTTCTTTCGAGCTTTCATACACTTATAGCTCTAGTGCATCCGTTGCATGGAAATCCCAACTCACTTGCACCAATAACAATCGATGGGCATCTCCATAGCCTATTAATTTGCCTAGTTTGTGTGAGAATTTCTTTCTCCTTTTTGTCTACTACCACCTTCTATTCCACCCATAGTGTTATATACATGGCTCACGCTCATGTATTGCATGAAATTTGAAAAGGCTTTAGAACGTCAAGAGTATGAAACAATTGCCTGGCTTGTCATCGGGGTTGTGCATGATAAATACTTTATGTGATGAAGACAGATCATGACAAGACTATATGATTTGGTAGGGATAACTTTATTTAGCCATGATATTTTGAGAAGCCATGATTGCTTTATTAGTATGCTTGCAGTATTCTTATTTTATATCAATATTAAACCTTTGTTTTGAATCTTATGGATCCAAAATATGTTAGGTAGCATTACACATCAAAAATTCTGTTTTTATCATTTACCTACTCGAGGACGAGCAGGAATTAAGCTTGGGGATGCTTGATACGTCTCCAACGTATCTATAATTTTTGATTGTTCCATGCTATTATATTATCCATTTCAAATGTTTTATATGCACTAATATGCTATTTTATATCATTTTTTGGGACTAACCTATTAACCTAATGCCTAGTGTCAGTTGTTGTTTTTTCCTTGTTTTTGTCTTCTACAGAAAATAAATACAAAACAGAGTCCGAATGAATTTTTTTGAGGATTGCTCTTGGACTAGAAGACAACCACGAAGCTTCGGGAGGAGGCCAGAAGACACACAAGGGGGCCACGAGCCCTAGGGGCGCGCCCCAAGTGGGGATGTCCCCAGGCTTATGGGCCCCCCATGGCTTTAATAACCCTAATGTAAGGGCATATTTATCCCTTAGGTGTTTTGGTGATTGATGACAATGCATTTGCAGACTAATCGTGTGCCTTGAGTTTCTTAGACGCTTCATCACTAGGCACGAGACGATTCGGTGCCCCTCAAGACTATTGAAGACGGCATTGTTCCACGTTTCTTTTTGGTGGATTTGAGTCGTAGGAGAGCCGTACTATTAAGAGGGGGTCCGCATCGGAAAGGTTCGGGAGAAATCATCACGTACATGTTTTCTTCATTGTCTCCTCCTTTCCCTTGCACCTTGGAGCATTCCCCGTCTATCCTCTATGTGAATGTCTGGACTACTGTTGTTGAGCTTGCGGTAGTACTGCTCCCTGGAGCGGTAGTACCGCAGGCACTCACGGTAGTACCGTGCCCATGCGCGGTAGTACCGCGGGAACCCATGGTAGTACCGCTCCCTCGGAGTCGTAGTATCGTGGCTGCTAGGCCAAGTACCGCTGCATCGCGGTAGTAGGCGCGGATGTAATTTTTTACATCCGCACCCACACGGTAGTACCGCACGTCTAGGGCGGTAGTACCGCTGGTGCCCACGGTAGTACCGCTCCCTCCGAGATATTGCACCGTGGTTCCCTGGCCTAGTGCCGTGGCTTCACGGTAGTAGGGGCGGATGTAATTTATTACATCCGCACTCACACGTTAGTACCGCGCCCTGTGGACGGTAGTACCGTGATGGATGTTTGCATCGTCTCTTTGACAGAGGAAGTAGGCACGGATGTATTTTTATTCATCCATGCCGATTCCAGACTTAGTCTTACCTGCCTCGCGGTAGTACGGCGGGTGGGTGCGGTAGTACCGCGCTCGCGGTAGTTCTGCCTATGGTATAGTCTCTGCAGCTGCCGCGGTAGTACCTATTGGGGAACGTAGTAATTTCAAAAAAATTCCTACGCACACGCAAGATCATGGTGATGGCATAGCAACGAGAGGGGAGAGTGTTGTCCACATACCCTCGTAGACCGTAAGCGGAAGCGTTAGCACAACCCGGTTGATGTAGTCGTACGTCTTCACGATCCGACCGATCCAAGCACCGAACGTACGGCACCTCCGAGTTCAGCACACGTTCAGCTCGATGACTATCTCCGGGCTCTGATACAGCAAAGCTCCAGAGATGAGTTCCTTCGGCACGACGGCTTGGTGACGATGATGATGTTCTACCGGCACAGGGCTTCGCCTAAACTCCGCGACGATATGACCGAGGTGGAATATGGTGGAGGGGGGCACCGCACACGGCTAAGGAACGATCCGTAGATCAACTTGTGTGTCTATGGGGTTCCCCCCGCCCCCGTATATAAAGGAGCAAGGGGGGAGGCCGGTCGGCCCCTTGGGGCGCGCCAAGGAGGAGGAATCCTCCTCCTAGTAGGAGTAGGACTCCTCCTTTCCTACTCCTACAAGGAGGGGGAAGGAAGGGGGAGAGGGGGGAAGGAAAGGGGGGCGCCGCCCCCCTCCTAGTCCAATTCGGACCAGAGGGAGAGGGGGCGCGCGGTCCACCCTGGCCGCCCCTCTCTCTTCCCACCAAGGCCCATGTGGCCCATTAACTCTCCCGGGGGGTTCCGGTAACCCCCCGGCACTTCGGTTTTCTCCGAAATCACCCGGAACAATTCCGGTGTCCGAATATAGTCGTCCAATATATCAATCTTTATGTCTCGACCATTTCGAGACTCCTCGTCATGTCCGTGATCAAATCCGGGACTCCAAACAAACTTCGGTACATCAAAACTTATAAACTCATAATAAAACTGTCATCGTAACGTTAAGCGTGCGGACCCTACGGGTTCGAGAACTATGTAGACATGACCTAGAACTATTCTCGGTCAATAACCAATAGCGGAACCTGGATGCCCATATTGGTTCCTACATATTCTATGAAGATCTTTATCGGTCAAACCGCATAACAACATACGTTGTTCCCTTTGTCATCGGTATGTTACTTGCCCGAGATTTCATCGTCGGTATCCAATACCTAGTTCAATCTCATTACAGGCAAGTCTCTTTACTCGTTACGTAATGCATCATCCCGTAACCAACTCATTGGTCACATTGCTTGCAAGGCTTATAGTGATGTGCATTACCGAGAGGGCCCAGAGATACCTCTCCGACAATCGGAGTGACAAAACCTAATCTCGAAATACGCCAACTCAACATGTACCTTCGGAGACACCTATAGTACTCCTTTATAATCACCCAGTTATGTTGTGACGTTTGGTAGTACCCAAAGTGTTCCTCCGGTAAACGGGAGTTGCATAATTCTCATAGTTATAGGAACATGTATAAGTCATGAAGAAAGCAATAGCAATGTACTAAACGATCAAGTGCTAGGCTAACGGAATGGGTCATGTGAATCACATCATTCTCCTAATGATGTGATCCCATTAATCAAATGACAACATGTGTCTATGGTTAGGAAACATAACCATCTTTGATTAATGAGCTAGTCAAGTAGAGGCATACTAGTGACTATATGTTTGTCTATGTATTCACACATGTATCATGTTTCCGGTTAATAGAATTCTAGCATGAATAATAAACATTTATCATGACATGAGGAAATAAATAATAACTTTATTATTGCCTCTAGGGCATATTTCCTTCAGTCTCCCACTTGCACTAGAGTCAATAATCTAGATTACATAGTAATGATTCTAACACCCATGTAGTCTTGGTGCTGACCATGTTTTGCTCGTGAGAGAGGCTTAGTCAACGGGTCTGCAACATTCAGATTCGTATGTATCTTGCAAATCTCTATGTCTCCCACTTGGACTTGGTCCCGAATGGAATTGAAGCGTCTCTTGATGTGCTTGGTCCTCTTGTGAAATATGGATTCCTTTGCCAAGGCAATTGCACCAGTATTGTCACAGAAGATCTTCATTGGTCCCGATGCACTAGGTATGACACCTTGATCGGAAATGAACTCCTTCATCCAGACTCCTTCATTTGTTGCTTATGAAGCAGCTATGTACTCCGCTTCACATGTAGATCCCGCCACGACGCTTTGTTTAGAACTGCACCAACTTACAGCTCCACCATTTAATAGAAACACGTATCCGGTTTGCGATTTAGAATCGTCTGGATCAGTGTCAAAGCTTGCATCGACGTAACCATTTACGACTAGCTCTTTGTCACCTCCATATACAAGAAACATATCCTTAGTCCTTTTCAGGTATTTCAGGATGTTCTTGACCGCTGTCCAGTGATCCACTCCTGGATTACTTTGGTACCTTCCTGCCAAGTTTATTGCTAAGCATACGTCAGGTCTGGTACACAGCATTGCATACATGATAGAGCCTATGGCTGAAGCATAGGGAACATCTTTCATTTTCTCTCTATCTTCTGCTGTGGTCGGGCATTGAGTTTGACTCAACTTCACACCTTGTAGCACGGGCAAGAACCCTTTCTTTGCCTGATCTATTTTGAACTTTTTCAAAATTTTATCAAGGTATGTGCTTTGTGAAAGTCCTATTAAGCGTCTTGATATATCTCTATAGATCTTGATGCCAATATGTAAGCAGCTTCACCGAGGTCTTTCATTGAAAAACTTTTATTCAAGTATCCCTTTATGCCATCCAGAAATTCTATATCATTTCCAATTAATAATATGTCATCTACATATAATATCAGAAATGCTACAAAGCTCCCACTCACTTTCTTGTAAATACAGGCTTCTCCAAAAGTCTGTATAAAACCATATGCTGTGATCACACTATCAAAACGTTTATTCCAACTCCGAGATGCTTGCACCAGTCCATAAATGGATCGCTGGAGCTTGCATACTTTGTTAGCACCTTTTGGATCAACAAAACCTTCTGGCTGCATCATATACAACTCTTCTTCCAGAAATCCATTCAAGAATGCAGTTTTGACATCCATTTGCCAAATTTCATAATCATGAAATGCAGCAATAGCTAACATGATTCGGACAGACTTAAGCATCACTACGGGTGAGAAAGTCTCATCGTAGTCAACCCCTTGAACTTGTCGAAAACCTTTCGCAACAAGTCGAGCTTTATAGACAGTTACATTACCATCAGCGTCAGTCTTCTTCTTAAAGATCCATTTATTCTCAATTGCTTGCCGATCATCGGGCAAGTCAACCAAAGTCCATACTTTGTTTTCATACATGGATCCCATCTCAGATTTCATGGCCTCTAGCCATTTTGCGGAATATGGGCTCATCATCGCTTCCTCATAGTTCGTAGGTTCATCATGGTTAAGTAACATGACTTCCAGAATAGGATTACCGTACCACTCTGGTGCGGATCTTACTCTGGTAGACCTACGAGGTTTAGTAGAAACTTGATCTGAAGTTTCATGATCAATATCATTAGCTTCCTCACTGATTGGTGTAGTTGTCACAGGAACCGGTTCTTGTGATGAACTACTTTCCAATAAGGGAGTAGATACAGTTATCTCATCAAGTTCTACTTTCCTCCCACTAACTTCTTTCGAGAGAAACTCCTTCTCTAGAAAGGATCCGATTTTAGCAACGAAAATCTTGCCCTCAGATCTGAGATAGAAGGTGTACCCAATAGTCTCTTTTGGGTATCCTATGAAGACACATTTCTCCGATTTGGGTTTGAGCTTATCTGGTTGAAGTTTCTTCACATAAGCATCGCAGCCCCAAACTTTAAGAAACGACAACTTTGGTTTCTTGCCAAACCACAGTTCATAAGGCGTCGTCTCAATGGATTTTGATGGTGCCCTATTTAACGTGAATGTGGCCGTCTCTAAAGCATAACCCCAAAACGATAGCGGTAAATCAGTAAGAGACATCACAGATCGCACCATATCTAGTAAAGTACGATTACAACATTCGGACACACCATTTTGTTGTGGTGTTCCGGGTGGCGTGAGTTGCGAAACTATTCCGCATTGTTTCAAGTGTAGACCAAACTCGTAACTCAAATATTCTCCTCCACGATCAGATCGTAGAAACTTTATTTTCTTGTTACGATGATTTTCCACTTCACTCTGAAATTCTTTGAACTTTTCAAATGTTTCAGACTTGTGTTTCATTAAGTAGATATACCCATATCTGCTCAAATCATCTGTGAAGGTGAGAAAATAACGATACCCGCCGCGAGCCTCGACATTCATTGGACCACAAACATCAGTATGTATGATTTCCAACAAATCAGTTGCTCGCTCCATAGTTCCGGAGAACGGCGTTTTAGTCATCTTGCCCATGAGGCACGGTTCGCAAGTACCAAGTGATTCATAATCAAGTGATTCCAAAAGCCCATCAGTATGGAGTTTCTTCATGCGTTTTATACCGATATGACCTAAACGGCAGTGCCACAAATAAGTTGCACTATCGTTATGAACTCTGCATCTTTTGGTTTCAACACTATGAATATGTGTATCACTACTATCGAGATTCAATAAAAATAGACCACTCTTCAAGGGTGCATGACCATAAAAGATAGTACTCATATAAATAGAACAACCATTATTCTCTGATTTAAATGAATAACCGTCTCGCATCAAACAAGATCCAGATATAATGTTCATGCTCAATGCTGGCACCAAATAACAATTATTTAGATCTAAAACTAATCCCGATGGTAGATGTAGAGGTAGCGTGCCGACCGCGATCACATCAACTTTGGAACCATTTCCCACGTGCATCGTCACCTCGTCCTTAGACAATCTTCGCTTAATCCGTAGTCCCTATTTCGAGTTGCAAATATTAGCAACAGAACCAGTATCAAATACCCAGGTGCTACTGCGAGCATTAGTAAGGTACACATCAATAACTGAAGGAAATATGCCCTAGAGGCAATAATAAAGTTATTATTTATTTCCTTATAATCATGATAAATGTTTATTATTCACGCTAGAATTGTATTTACCGGAAACATAATACATGTGTGAATACATAGACAAACAAAGTGTCACTAGTATGCCTCTACTTGACTAGCTCGTTAATCAAAGATGGTTATGTTTCCTAACCATGAACAATGAGTTGTTATTTGATTAACGAGGTCACATCATTAGTAGAATGATCTGATTGACATGACCCATTCCATTAGCTTAGCACCCGATCGTTTAGTATGTTGCTATTGCTTTCTTCATGACTTATACATGTTCCTATGACTATGAGATTATGCAACTCTCGTTTACCGGAGGAACACTTTGGGTACTACCAAACGTCACAACGTAACTGGGTGATTATAAAGGAGTACTACAGGTGTCTCCAATGGTCGATGTTGGGTTGGCGTATTTCGAGATTAGGATTTGTCACTCCGATTGTTGGAGAGGTATCTTTGGGCCCTCTCGGTAATACACATCACATAAGCCTTGCAAGCATTACAACTAATATGTTAGTTGTGAGATGATGTATTACGGAACGAGTAAAGAGACTTGCCGGTAACGAGATTGAACTAGGTATTGGATACCGACGATCGAATCTCGGGCAAGTAACATACCGATGATAAAGGGAACAACGTATGTTGTTATGCGGTCTGACCAATAAAGATCTTCGTAGAATATGTAGGAGCCAATATGGGCATCCAGGTCCTGCTATTGGTTATTGACCAGAGACGTGTCTCGGTCATGTCTGCATTGTTCTCGAACCCGTAGGGTCCGCACGCTTAAGGTTACGATGACAGTTATATTATGAGTTTATGCATTTTGATGTACCGAAGGTTGTTCGGAGTCCCGTATGTGATCACGGACATGACGAGGAGTCTCGAAATGGTCGAGACGTAAAGATTGATATATTGGAAGCCTATATTTGGATATCGGAAGTGTTCCGGGTGAAATCGGGATTTTACCGGAATACCGGGAGGGTTACCGGAACCCCCCGGGAGCTATTTGGGCCATAGTGAGCCTTAGTGGAAAAGAGAAGGGGCTGCCCTAGATGGGCTGCGTGCCCCCCCTTCCCCTAGTCCTATTAGGACTAGGAGAGGTGGCCGGCCCCCTCCTCCTCTTTTCTCCTCCGAGGAATCCTAGTTGGACTAGGATTGGAGGGGGAATCCTACTCCCAGAGGGAGTAGGACTCTCCTGCGCCTCCCCCCCTTGGCCGGCCAGCCTCCCCTCCTCTCCTCCTTTATATACGGAGGCAGGGGCACCTCTAAACACACAAGTTGACACAAGTTGATCCACGTGATCTATTCCTTAGCCGTGTGCGGTGCCCCCTGCCACCATATTCCTCGATAATACTGTAGCGGAGTTTAGGCGAAGCCCTGCTGCTGTAGTTCATCAAGATCGTCACCACGCCGTCGTGCTGACGAAACTCTTCCCCGACACTTTGCTGGATCGTAGTCCGGGGATCGTCATCGAGCTGAACGTGTGCTCGAACTCGGAGGTGCCGTAGTTTCGGTGCTTGATCGGTTGGATCAAGAAGACGTACGACTACTTCCTCTACGTCGTGTCATCGCTTCCGCAGTCGGTCTGCGTTGGGTATGTAGACAATACTCTCCCCTCGTTGCTATGCATCACATGATCTTGCGTGTGCGTAGGAAAATTTTTGAAATTACTACGAAACCCAACAGTGGCATCCGAGCCAGGTTATTTATGTTGATGTTATATGCACGAGTAGAACACAAGTGAGTTGTGGACGATACAAGTCATACTGCCTACCAGCATGTCATACTTTGGTTCGGCGGTATTGTTGGACGAGACGATCCGGACCAACCTTACGCGTACGCTTACGCGAGACCGGTTC
Source organism: Triticum dicoccoides (assembly GCF_002162155.2). Lineage (NCBI taxonomy): Eukaryota > Viridiplantae > Streptophyta > Magnoliopsida > Poales > Poaceae > Triticum > Triticum dicoccoides. The sequence goes on from NC_041389.1 coordinate 134,911,839, forward strand.
CCTCGACGTGCTTTGCACAGAGATGGCTTGCGGGCGACTGCCTCTCCAACTTTAGTTGAACCAAGTATGGCTACGCCCGGTCCTTGCGAAGGTTAAAACGGAGTCTATTTGACAAACTATCGTTGTGGTTTTGATGCGTAGGTGAGATTGGTTCTTACTTAAGCCCGTAGCAGCCACGTAAAACATGCAACAACAAAGTAGAGGACGTCTAACTTGTTTTTGCAGGGCATGTTGGGATGTGATATGGTCAAGGCATGATGCTGAATTTTATTGTATGAGATGATCATGTTTTGTAACCAAGTTATCGGCAACTGGCAGGAGCCATATGGTTGTCGCTTTATTGTATGCAATGCAATCGCGATGTAATGCTTTACTTTATTACTAAACGGTAGTGATAGTCGTGGAAGCATAAGATTGGCGAGACGACAACGATGCTACGATGGAGATCAAGGTGTCGCGCCGGTGACGATGGTGATCATGACGGTGCTTCGGAGATGGAGATCACAAGCACAAGATAATGATGGCCATATCATATCACTTATATTGATTGCATGTGATGTTTATCTTTTTATGCATCTTATCTTGCTTTGATTGACGGTAGCATTATAAGATGATCTCTCACTAAATTATCAAGAAGTGTTCTCCCTGAGTATGCACCGTTGCAAAAGTTCTCGTGCTGAGACACCACGTGATGATCGGGTGTGATAGGCTCTACGTTCAAATACAACGGGTGCAAAACAGTTGCGCACGCAGAATACTCAGGTTAAACTTGACGAGCCTAGCATATGCAGATATGGCCTCGGAACACGGAGACCGAAAGGTCGAGCGTGAATCATATAGTAGATATGATCAACATAATGATGTTCACCGATGAAACTACTCCATCTCACGTGATGATCGGACATGGTTTAGTTGATTTGGATCACGTGATCACTTAGAGGATTAGAGGGATGTCTATCTAAGTGGGAGTTCTTTAATAATATGATTAATTGAACTTAAAATTTATCATGAACTTAGTCCCTGATAGTATCTTGCTTGTTTATGTTGATTGTAGATAGATGGCTCGTGCTGTTGTTCCGTTAAATTTTAATGCGTTCCTTGAGAAAGCAAAGTTGAAAGATGATGGTAGCAATTACACGGACTGGGTCCGTAACTTGAGGATTATCCTCATTGCTGCACAGAAGAATTACGTCCGGGTGAAATCGGGATTTTACCGGAACCCCCCGGGAGCCATATGGGCCATCATGGGCCTTAGTGGAAAGGAGAAAGGGGCAGCCCAAGGGGGCTGCGCGCCTCCCCCCTTCCCCTAGTCCTAGTAGGACTAGGAGAGGTGGCCGGCCACCCCTCTCCCTCTTTCCCCCTTGGGAATCCTAGTTGGAATAGGATTGGGGGGGAGTCCTACTCCCGGTAGGAGTAGGACTCCTCCTGCGCCACCTCCTCCTGGCCGGCGCCTCCTCCCCCCTTGGCTCCTTTATATACGGAGGCAGGGGCACCTCTAAACACACAAGTTGACACAAGTTGATCCACGTGATCGATTCCTTAGCCGTGTGCGGTGCCCCCTGCCACCATATTCCTCGATAATACTGTAGCGGAGTTTAGGCGAAGCCCTGCTGCTGTAGTTCATCAAGATCGTCACCACGCCATCGTGCTGACGAAACTCTTCCCCGACACTTTGCTGGATCGGAGTCCGGGGATCGTCATCGAGCTGAACGTGTGCTCGAACTCGGAGGTGCCGTAGTTTCGGTGCTTGATCGGTTGGATCGTGAAGACGTACGACTACTTCCTCTACGTCGTGTCATCGCTTCCGCAGTCGGTCTGCGTTGGGTACGTAGACAACACTCTCCTCTCGTTGCTATGCATCACATGATCCTGTGTGCGCGTAGGAATTTTTTTTTGAAATTACTACGAAACCCAACAGTGGCATCCGAGCCTAGGTTAATGATGTTGATGTTATATGCACGAGTAGAACACAAGTGAGTTGTGGACGATACAAGTCATACTGCCTACCAGCATGTCATATTTTGGTTCAGCGGTATTGTTGGACGAGACGACCCGGACCAACCTTACGCGTACGCTTACGCGAGACCGGTTCCCTCGAAGTGCTTTGCACAGAGATGGCTTGCGGGCGACTGCCTCTCCAACTTTAGTTGAACCAAGTATGGCTACGCCCGGTCCTTGCGAAGGTTAAAACGGAGTCTATTTGACAAACTATCGTTGTGGTTTTGATGCGTAGGTGAGATTGGTTCTTACTTAAAGCCCGTAGCAGCCACGTAAAACATGCAACAACAAAGTAGAGGACGTCTAACTTGTTTTTGCAGGGCATGTTGTGATGTGATATGGTCAAGGCATGATGCTGAATTTTATTGTATGAGATGATCATGTTTTGTAACCAAGTTATCGGCAACTGGCAGGAGCCATATGGTTGTCGCTTTATTGTATGCAATGCAATCGCGATGTAATGCTTTACTTTATTACTAAACGGTAGTGATAGTCGTGGAAGCATAAGATTGGCGAGACGACAACGATGCTACGATGGAGATCAAGGTGTCGCGCCGGTGACGATGGTGATCATGACGGTGCTTCGGAGATGGAGATCACAAGCACAAGATGATGATGGCCATATCATATCACTTATATTGATTGCATGTGATGTTTATCTTTTTATGCATCTTATCTTGCTATGATTGACGGTAGCATTATAAGATGATCTCTCACTAAATTATCAAGAAGTGTTCTCCCTGAGTATGCACCGTTGCGAAAGTTCTTCGTGCTGAGACACCACGTGATGATCGGGTGTGATAGGCTCTACGTTCAAATACAACGGGTGCAAAACAGTTGCGCACGCAGAATACTCAGGTTAAACTTGACGAGCCTAGCATATGCAGATATGGCCTCGGAACACGGAGACCGAAAGGTCGAGCGTGAATCATATAGTAGATATGATCAACATAATGATGTTCACCGATGAAACTACTCCATCTCACGTGATGATCGGACATGGTTTAGTTGATTTGGATCACGTGGTCACTTAGAGGATTAGAGGGATGTCTATCTAAGTGGGAGTTCTTTAGTAATATGATTAATCGAACTTAAAATTTATCATGAACTTAGTCCCTAATAGTATCTTGCTTGTTTATGTTGATTGTAGATAGATGGCTCGTGCTGTTGTTCCGTTGAATTTTAATGCGTTCCTTGAGAAAGCAAAGTTGAAAGATGATGGTAGCAATTACACGGACTGGGTCCGTAACTTGAGGATTATCCTCATTGCTGCACAGAAGAATTACGTCCTGGAAGCACCGCTGGGTGCCAGGCCTGCTGCTGGAGCAACACCAGATGTTGTGAACGTCTGGCAGAGCAAAGCTGATGACTACTCGATAGTTCAGTGTGACACGCTTTACGGCTTAGAATCGGGACTTCAACGACGTTTTGAACGTCATGGAGCATATGAGATGTTCCAGGAGTTGAAATTAATATTTCAAGCAAATGCCCGAATTGAGAGATATGAAGTCTCCAATAAGTTCTATAGCTGCAAGATGGAGGAGAACAGTTCTGTCAGTGAGCATATACTCAAAATGTCTGGGTATAATAATCACTTGATTCAATTGGGAGTTAATCTTCCGGATGATTGCGTCATTGACAGAATTCTCCAATCACTGCCACCAAGCTACAAGAGCTTCGTGATGAACTATAATATGCAAGGGATGAACAAGACTATTCCCGAGCTCTTCGCAATGCTGAAAGCTGCGGAGGTAGAAATCAAAAAGGAGCAACAAGTGTTGATGGTTAACAAAACCACTAGTTTCAAGAAAAAGGGCAAAGGAAAGAAGAAAGGGAACTTCAAGAAGAACAGCAAGCCAGTTGCTGCTCAAGAGAAGAAACCCAAGTCTGGACCTAAGCCTGAAACTGAGTGCTTCTACTGCAAGCAGACTGGTCACTGGAAGCGGAACTGCCCCAAGTATTTGGCGGATAAGAAGGATGGCAAGTTGAACAAAGGTATATGTGATATACATGTTATTGATGTGTACCTTACTAATGCTCGCAGTAGCACCTGGGTATTTGATACTGGTTCTGTTGCTAATATTTGCAACTCGAAACAGGGGCTACGGATTAAGCGAAGATTGGCTAAGGACGAGGTGACGATGCGCGTGGGAAACGGTTCCAAAGTCGATGTGATCGCAGTCGGCACGCTACCTCTACATCTACCTTCGGGATTAATATTAGACCTAAGTAATTGTTATTTGGTGCCAGCGTTGAACATGAACATTATATCTGGATCTTGTTTAATGTGAGACGGTTATTCATTTAAATCAGAGAATAATGGTTGTTCTATTTATATGAGTAATATCTTTTATGGTCATGCACCCTTGAAGAGTGGTCTATTCTTATTAAATCTCGATAGTAGTAATACACATATTCATAATGTTGAAACCAAAAGATGCAGAGTTGATAATGAAAGTGCAACTTATTTGTGGCACTGTCGTTTAGGTCATATCGGTATAAAGCGCATGAAGAAACTCCATACTGATGGACTTTTGGAACCACTTGATTATGAATCACTTGGTACTTGCGAACCGTGCCTCATGGGCAAGATGACTAAAACACCGTTCTCCGGTACTATGGAGAGAGCAACAGATTTGTTGGAAATCATACATACCGATGTATGTGGTCCGATGAATATTGAGGCTCGAGGCGGATATCGTTATTTTCTCACCTTCACAGATGATTTGAGCAGATATGGATATATCTACTTAATGAAGCATAAGTCTGAAACATTTGAAAAGTTCAAAGAATTTCAGAGTGAAGTTGAAAATCATCGTAACAAGAAAATAAAGTTTCTACGATCTGATCGTGGAGGAGAATATTTGAGTTACGAGTTTGGTGTACATTTGAAAAACTGTGGAATACTTTCACAACTCACGCCACCCGGAACACCACAGCGCAATGGTGTGTCCGAACGTCGTAATCGTACTTTACTAGATATGGTGCGATCTATGATGTCTCTTACAGATTTACCGCTATCATTTTGGGGTTATGCTTTAGAGACGACCGCATTCACGTTAAATAGGGCACCATCAAAATCCGTTGAGACGACGCCTTATGAACTGTGGTTTGGAAAGAAACCAAAGTTGTCGTTTCTTAAAGTTTGGGGCTGCGATGCTTATGTGAAAAAACTTCAACCTGATAAGCTCGAACCCAAATCGGAGAAATGTGTCTTCATAGGATACCCAAAGGAAACTGTTGGGTACACCTTCTATCACAGATCCGAAGGCAAGACATTCGTTGCTAAGAATGGATCATTTCTAGAGAAGGAGTTTCTCTCGAAAGAAGTGAGTGGGAGGAAAGTGGAACTTGACGAGGTAACTGTACCTGCTCCCTTACTGGAAATTAGTTCATCACAGAAAACTGTTTCAGTGACACCTACACCTTAGTGAGGAAGCCAATGATAATGATCATGAAACTTCAGATCAAGATACTACTGAACTTCGTAGATCAACCAGAGTAAGATCCGCGCCAGAGTGGTACGGTAATCCTGTTCTGGAAGTCATGCTACTAGATCATGATGAACCTACGAACTATGAAGAAGCGATGGTGAGCCCAGATTCCGCAAAGTGGCTTGAAGCCATGAAATCTGAGATGGGATCCATGTATGAGAACAAAGTATGGACTTTGGTTGACTTGCCCGATGATCGGCAAGCAATTGAGAATAAATGGATCTTTAAGAAGAAGACTGACGCTGATGGTAATGTTACTGTCTACAAAGCTCGACTTGTCGCAAAAGGTTTTCGGCAAGTTCAAGGGATTGACTACGATGAGACCTTCTCACCCGTAGCGATGCTTAAGTTCGTCCGAATCATGTTAGCGATTGCCGCATTTTATGATTATGAAATTTGGCAGATGGATGTCAAAACTGCATTCCTGAATGGATTTCTGGAAGAAGAGTTGTATATGATGCAACCGGAAGGTTTTGTCGATCCAAAGGGAGCTAACAAAGTGTGCAAGCTCCAGCGATCCATTTATGGACTGGTGCAAGCCTCTCGGAGTTGGAATAAACGTTTTGATAGTGTGATCAAAGCATTTTGTTTTATACAGACTTTCGGAGAAGCCTGTATTTACAAGAAAGTGAGTGGGAGCTCTGTAGCATTTCTGATATTATATGTGGATGACATATTACTGATTGGAAATGATATAGAATTTCTGGATAGCATAAAGGGATACTTGAATAAAAGTTTTTCAATGAAAGACCTCGGTGAAGCTCCTTACATATTAGGCATTAAGATCTATAGAGATAGATCAAAACGCTTAATTGGACTTTCACAAAGCACATACCTTGACAAAATTTTGAAGAAGTTCAAAATGGATCAAGCGAAGAAAGGGTTCTTGCCTGTGTTACAAGGTGTGAAATTGAGTAAGACTCAATGCCCGACCACTGCAGAAGATAGAGAGAATATGAAAGATGTTCCCTATGCATCAGCCATAGGATCTATCATGTATGCAATGCTGTGTACCAGACCTGATGTATGCCTTGCTATAAGTTTAGCAGGGAGGTACCAAAGTAATCCAGGAATGGATCACTGGACAGCGGTCAAGAACATCCTGAAATACCTGAAAAGGACTAAGGATATGTTTCTCGTATATGGAGGTGACAAAGAGCTCATCATAAAAGGTTACGTTGATGCAAGCTTTGACACTGATCCGGACGATTCTAAATCGCAAACCGGATACGTGTTTACATTAAACGGTGGAGCTGTCAGTTGGTGCAGTTCTAAACAAAGCGTCGTAGCGGGATCTACATGTGAAGCGGAATACATAGCTGCTTCGGAAGCAGCAAATGAAGGAGTCTGGATGAAGGAGTTCATATCCGATCTAGGTGTCATACCTAGTGCATCGGGTCCAATGAAAATCTTTTGTGACAATACTGGTGCAATTGCCTTGGCAAAGGAATCCAGATTTCACAAAAGGACCAAACACATCAAGAGACGCTTCAACTCCATCCGGGATCTAGTCCAAGTGGGAGACATAGAGATTTGCAAGATACATACGGATCTGAATGTTGCAGACCCGTTGACTAAGCCTCTTCCACGAGCAAAACATGATCAGCACCAAAGCTCCATGGGTGTTAGATTCATTACGGTGTAATCTAGATTATTGACTCTAGTGCAAGTGGGAGACTGAAGGAAATATGCCCTAGAGGCAATAATAAAGTTATTATTTATTTCCTTATAATCATGATAAATGTTTATTATTCATGCTAGAATTGTATTTACCGGAAACATAATACATGTGTGAATACATAGACAAATAGAGTGTCACTAGTATGCCTCTACTTGACTAGCTCGTTAATCAAAGATGGTTATGTTTCCTAACCATGAACAATGAGTTGTTATTTGATTAACGAGGTCACATCATTAGTAGAATGATCTGATTGACATGACCCATTCCATTAGCTTAGCACCCGATCGTTTAGTATGTTGCTATTGCTTTCTTCATGACTTATACATGTTCCTATGACTATGAGATTATGCAACTCCCGTTTACCGGAGGAACACTTTGGGTACTACCAAACGTCACAACGTAACTGGGTGGTTATAAAGGAGTACTACAGGTGTCTCCAATGGTCGATGTTGGGTTGGCGTATTTCGAGATTAGGATTTGTCACTCCGATTGTCGGAGAGGTATCTCTGGGCCCTCTCGGTAATACACATCACATAAGCCTTGCAAACATTACAACTAATATGTTAGTTGTGAGATGATGTATTACGGAACGAGTAAAGAGACTTGCCGGTAATGAGATTGAACTAGGTATTGGATACCGACGATCGAATCTCGGGCAAGTAACATACCGATGATAAAGGGAACAACGTATGTTGTTATGCGGTCTGACCGATAAAGATCTTCGTAGAATATGTAGGAGCCAATATGGGCATCCAGGTCCCGCTATTGGTTATTGACCAGAGACGTGTCTCGGTCATGTCTGCATTGTTCTCGAACCCGTAGGGTCCGCACGCTTAAGGTTACGATGACAGTTATATTATGAGTTTATGCATTTTGATGTACCGAAGGTTGTTCGGAGTCCCGGATGTGATCACGGACATGACGAGGAGTCTCGAAATGGTCGAGACGTAAAGATTGATATATTGGAAGCCTATATTTGGATATCGGAAGTGTTCCGGGTGAAATCGGGATTTTACCGGAATACCGGGAGGGTTACCGGAACCCCCCGGGAGCTATTTGGGCCATAGTGAGCCTTAGTGGAAAAGAGAAGGGGCTGCCCTAGATGGGCTGCGCCCCACCCCCTTCCCCTAGTCCTATTAGGACTAGGAGAGGTGGCCGGCCCCCTCCTCCTCTTTTCCCCTCCGAGGAATCCTAGTTGGACTAGGATTGGAGGGGGAATCCTACTCCCAGAGGGAGTAGGACTCTCCTGCGCCTCCCCCCCTTGGCCGGCCAGCCTCCCCTCCTCTCCTCCTTTATATACGGAGGCAGGGGCACCTCTAAACACACAAGTTGACACAAGTTGATCCACGTGATCTATTCCTTAGCCGTGTGCGGTGCCCCCTGCCACCATATTCCTCGATAATACTGTAGCAGAGTATAGGCGAAGCCCTGCTGCTGTAGTTCATCAAGATCGTCACCACGCCGTCGTGCTGACGAAACTCTTCCCCGACACTTTGCTGGATCGGAGTCCGGGGATCGTCATCGAGCTGAACGTGTGCTCGAACTCGGAGGTGCCGTAGTTTCGGTGCTTGATCGGTTGGATCAAGAAGACGTACGACTACTTCCTCTACGTCGTGTCATCGCTTCCGCAGTCGGTCTGCGTTGGGTACGTAGACAATACTCTCCCCTCGTTGCTATGCATCACATGATCTTGCGTGTGCGTAGGAAATTTTTTGAAATTACTACGAAACCCAACAATAACATGTATATCACATATACCTTTGTTCACTTTGCCATCCTTCTTATCCGCCAAATACATGGGGCAGTTCCGCTTCCAGTGTCCAGTCTGCTTGCAGTAGAAGCACTCAGTTTCAGGCTTAGGTCCAGACTTGGGTTTCTTCTCTTGAGCAGCAACTTGCTTGCCGTTCTTTTTGAAGTTCCCCTTCTTCTTCCCTTTGCCCTTCTTCTTGAAACTGGTGGTTTTGTTAACCATTAACACTTGATGCTCCTTCTTGATTTCTACCTCCGCGGCTTTTAGCATTGCGAAGAGCTCGGGAATAGTCTTGTTCATCCCTTGCATATTATAGTTCATCACGAAGCTCTTGTAGCTTGGTGGCAGTGATTGGAGAATTCTGTCAATGACACTATCATCAGGAAGATTAACTCCCAGTTGAATCAAGTGATTATTATACCCAGACATTTTGAGTATGTGTTCACTGACAGAACTATTCTCCTCCATCTTGCAGCTATAGAACTTATTGGAGACTTCATATCTCTCAATCCGGGCATTTGCTTGAAATATTAACTTCAACTACTGGAACATCTCATATGCTCCATGACGTTCAAAACATCGTTGAAGACCCGGTTCTAAGCCGTAAAGCATGGCACACTGAACTATCGAGTAGTCATCAGCTTTGCTCTGCCAGACGTTCATAACGTCGTCAGTTGCATCAGCAGAAGGCCTGGCACCCAGCGGTGCTTCCAGGACGTAACTTTTCTGTGCAGCAATGAGGATAATCCTCTGGTCACGGACCCAGTCCGTGTAATTGCTACCATCATCTTTCAACTTTGCTTTCTCAAGGAACGCATTAAAATTCAACGGAACAACAGCACGAGCCATCTATCTACAAACAAACATAGACAAGCAAAATACTATCAGGTACTAAGTTCATGATAAATTTAAGTTCAATTAATCATATTACTTAAGAACTCCCACTTAGACAGACATCTCTCTAGTCATCTAAGTGATCACGTGATCCAAATCAACTAAACCATGTTCGATCATCACGTGAGATGGAGTAGTTTCAATGGTGAACATCACTATGTTGATCATATCTACTATATGATTCACGTTCGACCTATCGGTCTCCGTGTTCTGAGGCCATGTCTGTATATGCTAGGCTCGTCAAGTATGACCTGAGTATTCCGCGTGTGCAACTGTTTTGCACCCATTGTATTTGAACGTAGAGCCTATCACACCCGATCATCACATGGTGTCTCAGCACGAAGAACTTTCACAATGGTGCATACTCAAGGAGAACACTTCTTGATTATTAGTGAGAGATCATCTTAAAATGCTACCGTCAATCAAAGCAAGATAAGATGCATAAAGGATAAACATCACATGCAATCAATATAAGTGATATGATATGGCCATCATCATCTTGTGCTTGTGATCTCCATCTTCGAAGCACCGTCATGATCACCATCGTCACCGGTGCGACACCTTGATCTCCATCGTAGCATCGTTGTCATTACGCCATCTATTGCTTCTATGACTATCGCTACCGCTTAGTGATAAAGTAAAGCAATTACTGGGCGTTTGCATTTCATACAATAAAGCGACAACCATATGGCTCCTGCTAGTTGCCGATAACTTCGGTTACAAAACATGATCATCTCATACAATAAAATATAGCATCACGTCTTGACCATATCACATCACAACATGCCCTGCAAAAACAAGTTAGACGTCCTCTACTTTGTTGTTGCAAATTTTACGTGGCTGCTACGGGCTTAGCAAGAACCGTTCTTACCTATGGATCAAAAACCACAACGATAGTTCGTCAAGTTAGTGCTGTTTTAACCTTCGCAAGGACCGGGCGTAGCCACACTCGATTCAGCTAAAGTGAGAGAGACAGACACCCGCCAGCCACCTTTAAGCACGAGTGCTCGTAACGGTGAAACTAGTCTCGCGTAAACGTACGCGTAATGTCGGTCCGGGACGCTTCATCTCACAATACCGCCGAACCAAAGTATGACATGCTGGTAAGCAGTATGACTTGTATCGCCCACAACTCACTTGTGTTCTACTCATGCATATGACATCTACGCATAAAACCTGGCTCTGATACCACTGTTGGGGAATGTAGTAATTTCAAAAAAATTCCTACGCACACGCAAGATCATGGTGATGGCATAGCAACGAGAGGGGAGAGTGTTGTCCACGTACTCTCGTAGACCGTAAGCGAAAGCGTTAGCACAACGCGGTTGATGTAGTCGTATGTCTTCACGATCCGACCGATCCAAGCACCGAACGTACGGCACCTCCGAGTTCAGCACACGTTCAGCTCGATGACTATCTCCGGGCTCCGATCCAGCAAAGCTCCGGAGAAGAGTTCCATCAGCACGACGGCGTGGTGACGATGATGATGTTCTACCGGCGCAGGGCTTCGCCTAAACTCCGCGACGATATGACCGAGGTGGAATATGGTGGAGGGGGGCACCGCACACGGCTAAGGAACGATCCGTAGATCAACTTGTGTGTCTATGGGGTGCCCCCCC
>NC_041389.1:134923513-135011423 GCF_002162155.2 Triticum dicoccoides
CGTATATAAAGGAGCAAGGGGGAAGGCTGGCCGGCCCCTTGGGGCGCGCCAAGGAGGAGGAATCCTCCTCCTAGTAGGAGTAGGACTCCTCCTTTCCTACTCCTACTAGGAGGGGGAAGGAAGGGGGAGAGGGGGGAAGGAAAGGGGGCGCCGCCCCCCCTCCTAGTCCAATTCGGACCAGAGGGAGAGGGGGCGCGCGGCCCACCCTGGCCGCCCCTCTCTCTTCCCACCAAGGCCCATGTGGCCCATTAACTCTCCGGGGGGGGTTCCGATAACCCCCCGGCACTCCGGTTTTCTCCGAAATCACCCGGAACAATTCCGGTGTCCGAATATAGTCGTCCAATATATCAATCTTTATGTCTCGACCATTTCGAGACTCCTCGTCATGTCCGTGATCAATCCGGGACTCCGAACAAACTTCGGTACATCAAAACTTATAAACTCATAATAAAACTGTCATCGTAACATTAAGCGTGCGGACCCTACGGGTTCGAGAACTATGTAGACATGACCTAGAACTATTCTCGGTCAATAACCAATAGCGGAACCTGGATTCCCATATTGGTTCCTACATATTCTACGAAGATCTTTATCGGTCAAACCGCATAACAACATACGGTGTTCCCTTTGTCATCGGTATGTTACTTGCCCGAGATTTCATCGTCGGTATACAATACCTAGTTCAATCTCGTTACCGGCAAGTCTCTTTACTCGTTACGTAATGCATCATCCCGTAACCAACTCATTGGTCACATTGCTTGCAAGGGTTATAGTGATGTGCATTACCGAGAGGGCCCAGAGATACCTCTCCGACAATCGGAGTGACAAAACCTAATCTCGAAATACGCCAACTCAACATGTACCTTTGGAGACACCTGTAGTACTCCTTTATAATCACCCAGTTACGTTGTGACGTTTGGTAGTACCCAAAGTGTTCCTCCGGTAAACGGGAGTTGCATAATTCTCATAGTTACAGGAACATGTATAAGTCATGAAGAAAGCAATAGCAATGTACTAAACGATCAAGTGCTAGGCTAACGGAATGGGTCATATCAATCACATCATTCTCCTAATGATGTGATCCCATTAATCAAATGACAACACATGTCTATGGTTAGGAAACATAACCATCTTTGATTAATGAGCTAGTCAAGTAGAGGCATACTAGTGACTATATGTTTGTCTATGTATTCACACATGTATCATGTTTCCGGTTAATAGAATTCTAGTATGAATAATAAACATTTATCATGACATGAGGAAATAAATAATAACTTTATTATTGCCTCTAGGGCATATTTCCTTCAGTACCGTGGTCTCCCACGGTAGTACCGCATGGCCTTGCGGTAGTACCGCGCCCCTGGAGCGGTAGTACCACATGTCGCAGGCTGGTCTAAGTGGATAATGGTTGGATTTCTTCCATGACTATAAAATGGGCGTCTCCTACCTCTAGTTGACTACCTCTTCCACCTCTAAGCTCCATTGTTGCTCCAAGCTCCATTTTCGCCCGATCTCTCTCCCTAGCCAATAAAACTTGTTGATTTGCTCGGGATTGGGTGACAAGGCCCCGATCTACACTTCCACCAAGAGAGATTTGATTCCCCCCACTTATCCCTAGCGGATCTTGTTACTCTTGGGTGTTTGAGCACCCTAGACGGTTGAGGTCGCCTTGAAGCCATACTCCATTGTGGTGAAGCTTCATGGTGTTGTTGGGAGCCTCCAATTGTTGTGGAGATTGCCCCAACCTTGTTTGTAAAGGTTCGGTCACCGCCTTCAAGGGCACCAATAGTGGAATCACGGCATATCGCATTGTGTGAGGGCGTGAGGAGAATACAGTGGCCCTAGGGGCTTCTTGGGGAGCATTGTGCCTCCACACCGCTCCAACGGAGACGTACTTCCCTTCAAAAGGAAGGAACTTCGGTGACACATCCTCGTCTCCACCGGCTCCACTCTTGGTTATCTCGCGCCTTTACTTTTGCTAGCTTACTTGTGTTGTTTCCCTTACTTGCTCATGTGCTTGTTGTTGCCGCATCATATAGGTTGTTCACCTAGTTGCATATCTAGACAACCTACTTTGATGCAAAGTTTAATTTGGTAAAGAAAAGTTAAAAATTGTTAGTTGCCTATTCACCCCCCCCCCTCTAGTCAACCATATCGATCCTTTCAATTGGTATCAGAGCCTCGTCTCTTTATTAAGAACTTTGCCGTCCGAAGAGTATGGTTGACACCACAGACGGTGCGGAGAAGCACTCCGGTGTGAATCCTATCTCGTCTACGGCGATGGAGGAACCTCGGTCTCTCGTGAGGAATTCAATGTGGCTCTAGACACATTGAAAGACTCCATGACGACCAAGGTTGAAAGCATGCTTACTAAATTTCTTGAAGGACTCAAACTGTCCACCTCGCCGATGAAAGTGGGTGATCCCACTAACAAGGTGACGGATGCTACCTCCGACAAGGGGGAAGCTAATAGTGTAAAAGAGTCCTTCTACTAGTGGTAGAAATGGCACCGGCATCTTTGCCCATGTGGAACCTCCAATTTATGGAGGACCGATTCCCTCTACTCATTTAAACCATGCCGGTCCTCCTCCTAAGATTGTGAAAAATGAGGATTTTGATTCTTGGGTGTATCGCTTCAAGCGTCATTTAAATCATGTGAATACTAACCTTTGGAGAATCATTGAAGAAGGTTTCTATCCACATGACCGAAGCAACTTCACCCTGAGAGAAGTGGTGGATAATCAATTCAATGAGAGTGCTCTCTTCATCATCCAAGATGCAATCCTTCCCGAAGATCTCCCTCATCTTCGACCTCATGCCATGGCCAAAGACGCATGGCAATGCGTTGTGTCTCTCTATCGAGGAAGTGCTAGCATTCAACGCTCCAACTATGAAGTGGTACAAGATGAGGCCGATGAGTTTGCAATGAAAGAACATGAAGAACCACGTGAGCTCTTTCGAAGAGTGACCAAACTCGCGGTCTCTCTCTGAGATCATGGGAGCAAGGACACGGATGACAATTGGATCAAGCGCAAGTTCCTCAAGACCATGATGCCCTACAACAAGGCCATGTCCTCCGTCATTCGTCAAAGACCGGACTTCCACTCCATGACCTCAAGTGAAGTGTTGGACGAGTTCGTTGCAATGAGCATTTTGGACAAGACCGCCGATAATGCGGTGCTCCGTTCTCAAAGGGCAAAGAAGCCCAACCTTGCTTTGAAGGCCAAGGTTAGTGCGGGAGAAGAGGAAGAAGAGGAAGATGAGGAGAGCAACCCCGAAGATACCAAATATAATTATCATGAGCACATGGCTCTTGCTTCAAGACAATTTTGGAGCAAGAAGAATACAAGACCCAACTTCAACAAGAACAACTCAAGTGGCTTCAAGGGCAAGAAATGAGTTAGAACTTGCTTCAACTATGGCAATGAGAGTCATTTCGTTGCGGATTGTCCTTACGAGAAGCGGGAAGACAATGGTGGCAAGTTCATCCGAAAAGACAAGGCCAAGTCCTTCCCCAACAAGAACAACTTCACCAAGAAGACTCCTACTCGTGGGTTGGTGGTTCAAGAAGAATATAATGAGGATGACCATGATGATGAAAATGGAAAGGCAATGGCCATGGCGTCCGTTGCCATTGCTACCACTCCCCGGGTATCTCTCTTGATTCACCCAACGAGAACATCATCGCCAAGTGCCTCATGGCTAAAGCTTCCAACAAGGTAACCCCTAACATCAAAACCACCATCATTACTAATCCCTCCTTGGAGGATTGCATTGATGAACATGATGAGTCAAATGAGGAAGTGAATGAATTTGAGTCTTTTATGAGTAAGCTCAAGGGCAAATCCAAGAAGCACTTTGTTGCTCTCTTGGAACAACTTGGTGAGGCCAATGACATGATCGAGGCTCACGAAGAAACCATCTCTAAGATGGAAGGTCATAGCCGTGACTATGCCGATGAGATATCGGATCTCTCTAATGCTCTTGAGGAAGAGCGTGGACATCGTTTGACTCTTGAGGAGTCACAGAACGATGACCATGCTAAGTTAAAGAAAGATCTTGATCATGCTCTTGTTGTGTCTCGTGTGCTAACTTCTGAGAAGGCTAAGCTTGGGGTTGATCATGCTAGACTCAAGGAGGAGTTTGAGATACTTGACAAGGCCCATAAGGTCTTGAAGGGTGCTCATGCTAACCTCAAGGAGTCTCATGCTCAACTCCAAGTTGAGCTAACCAAGGAAAAGGCCACCTTCCCTAATATGGTGTTAATTGATAATGCATATGCTACTAACCTGTGTTGTGATCATGTGCATCTTGTGGAGGAGAATGCCAAGTTGAAGGATCAACTTGAGAAAGGCCTTGTGACTTGCATTCAAGGTGAGAAGAACCTCAACGACCTTTTGAGTAATCGAAAGGAAGTTGTGGTCAAGAAGGGAATTGGGTTTGCCCCCAAGTCCAAGAATAAGAAGAAGAACGACAAGATCTATCGTCCTCCTCCTCTCAAGCAAACCTTTGTGAAAGAGGGAGAGGGTGCTCCTAAGGAGAAGAAAGAAAAAGTGAAGGGCGTTGATGTCAAAAAGGGCAAAACCATCTCCTCCAACAAAGCCGGCGACTTTAACCCGTCATATGTGTTGTGCCGTGCTAGTGATGGACATGTTTATGCTAAATTTGTTGGTTCTCCTTATGAGTACATTGAATAGTCTATTTGGGTTCCTAAGACCCTTTTTACTAACATCAAAGGACCCATTACTAAATGGGTACCTAAAACCAAGCATTGATCTCTTGTAGGTGTTTGCTTCCGGTGGGGGATCATGGTTGCTCGATAGTGGAGCAACAAATCATATGACCGGAAGCAAGGACTTGGTGGTGGACGTGCAAAAGATTCCATCTATGCCCACCAATGTCGAGTGGGGTGATGCCTCACATTCTAAGGTATTGGGTCTTGGCAAGGTTGTCATTTCTCATGATCTAACGATCGAGAAAGTCATGCTTGTTGAGTCCCTTGCATATAATTTACTTTCCGTTCGTCAACTTGCACTCATGAGCTTTGCCACTTTCTTTGACATTGATACCGTGGCCCTCTTGTGGAGCAAGACTCTTAAAGTAGCCTTTGTTGGGCATGTCGAGAACGGTCTCTATGTGATAAACTTTTCGGAGCGACCCACTAAGACTGCAACATGCCTAATGGCTAAAGTTGATGTGGGATGGCTTTGGCATTGCCATTTTAGCCCACGTCAATATGAGATCTTTGCAAAGTCTTCTCAAGGGGGACCATGTCCGTGGACTAACAAATGTTAGTTTTGCCAAAGACCGTGCTTGCAGTGCTTGTATTGAAGGAAAGCTTCATGAGAAGGCTCACCCTCCCACGACCATCAACTACTCGAAGAGATCCTTGGAGCTCCTTCACATGGATCTCTTTGGGCCCCCATCATTTGATAGTCTTGGAGGTAGAAAGTATTGCTTGGTGATTGTGGATGACTATTCAAGATACACTTGGGTATACTTCTTCAAGAGGAAGAGTGAGACTCAACAAACCGTCATCGACTTTGCAAATGAAGCTCAATGTCAACATAATGCAAAGATCTTGACAATAAGAAGTGACAACAGCACCGAGTTCAAGAACTACACCTTGGATGAGTTTCTTAGTGATGAGGGGATCAAGCATCAATATGCTGCTCCATATACCCCTCAACAAAATGGTGTTGCGGAGAGGAAGAACCGGACGTTGATGGATGCGGCAAGGACCATGATGGCGGAGTTCAAGTCTCCATACAACTTTTGGGCCGAAGCCATCAACACCGCATGTCATGCATCCAATCGGCTCTATCTCCGGAAAGGCTTGAACAAAACTCCCTATGAGATACTCACCAGCAACAAGCCCAATCTCAAGTACTTCCGGGTGTTCGGGTGTAAGTGTTTCATTCTCAAGAAAGGTGTTCGTTTGTCTAAATTTGAGGCTAGAGCTTATGAGGGCCTATGATGTCTTCTACACAACCTTCTTCTTGTAGACGTTGTTGGGCCTGCAAGTGCACAGGTTTGTAGGATAGTAGCAAATTTCCCTCAAGTGGATGACCTAAGGTTTATCAATCCGTAGGAGGCGTAGGATGAAGATGGTCTCTCTCAAGCAACCCTGCAACCAAATAACAAAAAGTCTCTTGTGTCCCCAACACACCCAATACAATGGTAAATTGTATAGGTGCACTAATTCGGCGAAGAGATGGTGATACAAGTGCAAAATAGATAGTAGATATAGGTTTTTGTAATCTGAAATAATAAAAACAGCAAGGTAGCGAGCGATAAAAGTGAGCGTAAACGGTATTGCAGTGGTAGGAAACAAGGCCTAGGGTTCATACTTTCACTAGTGCAAGTTCTCTCAACAATAATAACATAGATAGATCATATAACAATCCCTCAACATGCAACAAAGAGTCACTCCCAAGCCACTAATAGCGGAGAACAAACGTAGAGATTATGGTCGGGTACGAAACCACCACAAAGCTATTCTTTCGGATCAATCTATAAAAGAGTTCGTACTAGAATAACACCTTAAGATACAAATCAACCAAAACCCTAATGTCACCTAGATACTCCATTGTCACCTCAAGTATCCGTGGGCATGATTATACGATATGCATCACACAATCTCAGATTCATCCAACCAACATAAAAGTACTTCAAAGAGTGCCCCAAAGTTTCTACCGGAGAGTCAAGAACGTGTGCCAACCCCTATGCATAGGTTCCCAAGTGTCACAAAACCCGCAAGTTGATCACCAAAACATACATCAAGTGGATCAATAGAATAACCCATTGTCACCACGGTTATCCCATGCAAGACATACATCAAGTGTTCATAAAAGACTCAATCCAATAAGATAACTTCAAAAGGGGAAACTCAATTCATCACAAGAGAGTAGAGGGGGAGAAACATCATAAGATCCAACTACAATAGCAAAGCTCGGGATACATCAAGATCGTGCCATAGATGGAACACGAGAGAGAACACGAGAGAGAGAGAGAGATCAAACACATAGCTACTGGTACATACCCTCAGCCCCGAGGGTGAACTACTCCCTCCTCGTCATGGATAGCGTCGGGATGATGAAGATGGCCTCCGGTGATGGGATCCCCCTCCGGCAGGGTGCCGGAACAGGGTCCCAATTGGTTTTTGGTGGCTACAGAGGCTTGCGGCGGCGGAACTTCCGATCTATCTTCTGTTCTGGAAGTTTTAGGGTACGTAGGTATATATGGGTGCAGGGAGAACGTCGGTGGAGCTACGGGGGTCCCACGAGGCAGGGGGCGCGCCTAGGGGGGAGGGCGCGCCCCCACCCTCGTGAGCACCTCCCGTATCTTCTGACATGGGGTCCAAGTCCATCAGGTGGGTTTCCTTCCAAAAATAACTTCTCCAGTTGATTTCGTTCCATTTTGACTCCGTCTGATATTCCTTTTCCTCGAAACGCTCAAATAGGCATGAAACGGCAAATCTGGGCTGGGCCTCCGGTTAATAGGTTAGTCCCAAAAATAATATAAAAGTGGATAATAAAGCCCAATATTGCCTAAAACAGTAGATAAAGTAGCATGGAGCAATCAAAAATTATAGATACGTTGGAGACGTATCAAACATCCCCAAGCTTAATTCCTGCTCGTCCTCGAGTAGGTAAATGATAAAAAAGAATTTTTCATGCGGAGTGATACTTTGGCATAATTTCAATGTAAATCTTCTTAATTGTGATATGAATATTCAGATCCGAAAGATTCAAGAAAAAAGTTCATATCTATTATATATAAAAAGTAATTGACGGGTTAACCAGGAAAAAGAGAAATATATTAAAAATCCGACAATAATTAGAAAGATCTAACCATCTATTTGGTGGAATAAAGATTGATAGCCATTCGATTTAAGTGAAAAAATTTACCCACCATTGCCATTCGTACATGGAACTGGCCTTGGTATAACAAAAGAAACTGCACCTCTTCCCTGCAAAAAAGAAAAAAAAACTGCACCTATCCCATCTAAAATTAGCAAGACGTGGGGGTTATGTCTTCCCTTGCTAGCTTAGGACTCTTCCAAAAAACAAACTAGCGTGACGTGTGCTCAAATGCATTTTTATGAACATGCATGCATTCTTAGCTTGATATATGTACGTATGCATAAAGAAATACACGGACGGAGCGACGGGCATAAGTCTATACACATCAAGGATACCAAGTTTCATACTTGCATCACGTACACAGCCAACTATTCGGGAGATAGATCTGAGATTAAAAATATTTGCATGGATCCTCATCCATACATGGACGAGGATGTATACGTGCATATGTTCAACAAATACGTGACGGGTTAGCCGAAAAAAGAGAAATAGATTAAAAATCCAACAATAATTAGAAAGATCTAACCATCTATTTGATGGATTAAAGATACCTACCATTGTCATTATGTACATGGAAACTGGCATTGGTATAACAAAAAACTTCACCTATCCCGTCTAAGATTACTCGCAAAAAAAATCCCGTTTAAAATCTCAAAGTTTTATTTAGATTTCCCTATTACTCCTATAATAGATAAAAAAGACAACATAGGACTTTCGTACAATAAAACTAGCAAAACGTGGGGATAAAACTAGCAAGACGTGGGGGTTATGTCTTCCCATGCTAGCCTAGGACTCTTTCAAAAGAAAATTTTGGGTGGCATGTGCTCAAATGCTTTTTTATGAGCGTGCATGCATTCTCACCTTGATATATGTAAATACGGACGGCCGGACGGGCATGAGTCTATACACATCAAGGATACCAAGTTTCATAATTTACGGGCTTATACTAGAAAAAAGAGAATTACGTAAGAAATTACCACAATAATTAGAAACATCCATCCGTTTATTTAACATTCTAATATTTTATATCCATTAGATGAGATTTTAGTAAAATAATTACCCACTATTGCCATGCATTATAAGAGAAAAAAAGGCTACGTACATGTAAAACTTTGGGTCCTGATCTGGTCATATTCAATCTATATTATCCAAAAAAACAAATCAAAAATATCTCACGTCTCTCTCTTCCTCCAACCCTAGCTAATTCCTGTAACCCTAGGTAATTTTTTTCCTCGCGTCTCTTTCTCATCCTAGCCTCCTCAAGGGGCCCACTTCCCCTCAAGCTCCAAACTGATTTTACGTGGATGGGCTTCAATCATGCATGCAGATCGGCAGCATCCGACGAGAAGATGTGATGCTCCAAGTACACGCCCAGATCTATGTGCCAGCCGCCAGGGGAATCCTTGAGATTCATCATCAGCAGGTTACACATGCACAAGCTCAAACCTTTGTAATGGTAAGATTTTTTTTCAAGAGTCCATGGAGATCCATTGAACATCTATACTCTGTAATATCTCCTCAATGTCAATTCCTAAACTCTTCTTAACAAAAAAGAACGTATGTGGCTATTATATTTCCAGCCGCCGGCAGCGGGTGCCATGGCCAAGCTGGCCTATTTTGTACTGTTCCATAGGCTCATAAGATTTTGTCAGCCGCATCCCGCAAAAAAAAAAAAGGTCAGCTGCCTGCACGGAAGACCATTGCGTACTTGCTGTTACATCCCGCATGGCCAAACCCCTGCTGCTGATGCTATTACCTGTGTCGACGGTAACTTGACAGCAAGAACAAGCAGCTTGAGGATGCATTAACGTATAAGCCAGAACAAGCAGCTGGATGCATCTTTATTATCTACCAAAAGCAAGCACCTCGATGCATGGATGCATACGTACGTGAGTCTTGACGGCTGCAACATAATATTGACCAAGAGAAAGCTGTAAGCACGTGGATGCATAGCTAATGGCTGCATGCACAAACATGCGACTAGATGTTTCTTGAACATGATATGACTCGATTGAAATCGCAACAATGCAAAACATGAGGTGTGTATCCATTAATCCTGTGTACGTATATAATTATATAACAATGTTCATTAAGCATATACCTGGATGTTGTTTTCATATTGTTAATTTCAGTTGAAGTTTTTTCCAGGCTAGACAATTGATGCACTTATTATGTTCCCTATCGAGTTAATTTGTTCCCCAAATGCTTATTTTGATTAAATTTTATGGTTTTGTTCCATTGTACATCATGGTCAACTGTGCTGCCTCATTGTATATATGTGATCCTTTTGCCTGTTTACAAAGGCTGAGGAAATGTTACTGGATATAGAGCAGAGCGATAGATGTAGGTGGATAAGAGAAACGGTGACAAACTTGCAGGTACCCTTCTCCTCTCAGACATGAAGTTTCCACCCTATTTCTTCTAGGTGTGGCATCTGTGGTCTAATGTCGGGAATAAAGGACGTGGCGTTCGCTTGTGTTTTGTCTACCTATATTCTGTTACTCCTTTTAGTAGTCAATTATTTTATATCCCAGTATTGTCCAGGAGCATGCCAAGAATTCGACACGCGAACACACGGAGAGTCTGGATGTACAGAGGATTTGATAGTTTGTGGCACACTCTTGTAAGCCATTTTATGTTTGTCCTCTCTAATTTAAGTTACGAAAATAATCTGTCATAGATGCACACGACCCAAGCAGCCTATGCGAGGGCACACACTTCCAGCCATGGATGTCACAATGGTACCATGCTGGCCAACTACGGCGTCAGGCAAATTGAACACAGAATGGGAGGGACTTGGTCTCATGTTGCTAAGGTATGGAGAATCTTTGATATAATTTTTTAGCAGTCAGGTTTTCTTTCAAGGCAAGAGCTAGAAGTTAGTTAATTGAAAGAAAGGTTGATGCTGATATATCATGGTAGACATATTTTTGTTTAGAAATTTCCCGTCTGATCTAGCTAACCGACATATAAAGTTACTAATTCCAACATTGTCCGGATCTGCGGTGCCATCGAGCTTTGAGATGAACCAACATAGGTGATCAAACTTTGTGTCGCAACTCTATCCAATTGTTTCTTTGTTGATCCATTATATCAATTCCACTTCCATACTACTACTACTATCTACAACACGTCAGATACAAATATAAGCTTTCTTCTTGCACAGAGATAATAGGACATCAGCCCCTTACATAGTAATAAATATACATATCTTATTTCTTACTTTCTGAACCTTTGCTCGATAGAGTTATAATGTGTCTAATGGGTTTTTTGCTCGGTATCACAATTCACATATATTGCAGGTATAGGTTCGACAACAATGCACATGTACTAATGGAGCTCAACCTACAAAGGTAATGTTGCTTCAGTTCTTATTTCCAAAAGCTACTTACATATGTAGCACATCATAGCTACGTACATACATAAAACCAACAAATGAAACGCATCAACTGCCAAATGTATGAAGAGAGCACATTTTCAAACAAAAGACATGCAAGTCCAAAGAACATTAGCATTCAATTAAGAATGATTGTGCAAGAGAAGAGGGTGAAAGTGTGTGGATTTTGGTAGGATAAGTTTTTATACAATTCCATAGTCAATATGTTTAATATAGTTCAACCACATTAGTGAACACTACTTTTTTTGTATCACGTGTAAAGTTTCATTTTAATGTGTGTTATTTGTTTTGCCCCCACAGTATGTGAAACATGCACACCATCTTGAAATATATATTTTATCTCCTTTCTAAGATTTTCTATTTATTATGACTCTTACAAAGTTCCATTTTGATGCCTCCCATTTGTTTTCACTCCTTAGTTTTCGAGCTATACATGCCATCTTGGAATGCAATAACACTGACATCTTTATCCTTGACACGTAGAGATATTGAAAGTATTAAGCTAAAGAAGAATCTTAGAAAATAGAGAAGAACAATTTATATTCAATAACGCAAGTGTTTCAACAAGTTGTGTACAATCCAACGAGTGAAGTACTTAAAAGTAGTGCTACTAGAGAAAAATCTTGATTTCCGTAAGTAGAATTGCCTTTTCTTATTGATATTTGATATTTTTTTGTACAGAACTTTAAAATTCATGTCCGTATCAAGAAAGCTACACGAAAATCAGTTTTGAAGCTCTATTCATGGAAAAACATCCCTATGTTAAAAATAAAAAAGGAACATGATAAAAATGCCAAAAAACATAAGAAATATATATTAAGTTTCCAAAGTAATTCAACAAAAAATGGCATATACATTTATATGTTAGTCAGAAAAAATATAGACCTATATTTGCAACAATCTTATATTTCTAAAGTTCAACACAGTTGGTCCCGTTTCAGCAAACAATTCAAATAATATGCTCACATTAATAACTTTTTAAAGTTCTAGCCCGCGCATCGAGCGGGCCACTTTGCTAGTTGACACAAAAATAATAATACTTCAAGCATACTAATCAAACAATTATGTCATCTCAAAATAACATAGCCAAAGAAAGTTCATCCCTACAAAATCATATAGTTAGGCTATGCTTCATTTTCGTCACATAAAGATGTTCCCAACTTCTATACCCCCGATGACAAGCCAAGCAATTGTTTCATACTCAAATAATCTCAAACTCTTTCAACCTTCACGCAATACATGAGCGCGAGCCATGGATATAACACTATGGGTGGAATAGAATATGATGATGGAGATTGTGTGGAGAAGACAAAAAAGGAGGAAGTCTCATATTGACGAGGATAATCAACGGGCTATGGAGATGCCCATCAATTGATGTCAACATGAGGAGTAGGGATTGCCATGCAACGGATGCACTAGAGCTATGAATGCTCAACAAAAGAAAACTAGTGGGTGTGCATCCAACTCGCTTGCTCACGAAGACCTAGGGCATTTTGAGGAAACCCATCATTGGAATATACAAGCCAAGTTCTATAATGAAAAATTGTCACTAGTATAAACAAGACAATTTATGAGACTCACTATATGAAAAACATGGTGCTACTTTGAAGCACAAATATATGAGACTCACTACATGAAGAACAAGGTGCTACTTTGAAGCACAAGTGTGGTAAAAGGATAGTAACATTGCCCCTTCTCTCTTTTTCTCTCATTTTTTCTGGGCCTTCTCTCTTTTTTTAATTTGCCTTTCTTTTTTTTTTCTTTTTTTTCGTCCGGAGTCTCATCCCGACTTGTGGGGGAATCATAGTCTCCATCATCCTTTTCCTCACTAGGGCAATGCTCTAATAATGATGATCATCACACTTTTATTTTTCTTACAACTCGATATTACAACTCAATATCTAGAACAAAGATATAACTCTATATGAATGCCTCCGGCGGTGTACCGGGATGGTGCAATGAATAAAGAGTGACATGTATGAAAAATAATGCATGGTGGCTTTGCCACAAATACGATGTCAACTACATGATCATGCAATGGCAATATGACAAAAGTAAAGTATATCATGATGAACGGAACGGTGGAAAGTTGCATGGAAATATATCTCAGAATGGCTATGGAAATGCCATAATAGGTAGGTATGGTGGCTGTTTTGAGGAAGATATAAGGAGGTTTATGTGTGAAAGAGCGTATCATATCACGGGGTTTGGATGCACCGGCGAAGTTTGCACCAACTCTCAATGTGAGAAAGGCAATGCACGGTACCGAAGAGGCTAGCAATGGCGGAAAGGTAAAAGTGCGTATAATCCATGGACTCAACATTAGTCAAAAGAACTCATATACTTATTCCAAAAATTTAGAAGTCATCAAAAATCAAGTACTACGCGCATGCTCCTAGGGGGATAGATTGGTAGGAAAAGACCATCGCTCGTCCCCGACCGCCACTCATAAGGATGCACAAGCCAGGTACACTTCATGTTTCAAATTTGTTACACAACTTTAACCATACGTGCATGCTACGGGACTTGCTAACTTCAACACAAGTATTTCTCAAATTTACAACTATTCAATTAGCACGACTTTGATATTATCACCTCCATATCTCAAAACAATTATCAAGCATCAAACTTAATTTAATTCACTCAAAAAGAAAGTTTTCACATATCTTGAACACCAAGTATATTAACATTAAGCAAATTACCATGCTATTAAGGACTCTCAAAATAATATAAGTGAAGCATGAGAGATCAAGTTTCTTTAAAACAAATCCACCACCATGCTCTAAAAGATCTAAGTGAAGCACGAGAGCAAAAATTATCACGCTCAAAAAGATATAAGTGAAGCACTACGAGCAAAACTATCAAGCTCAAAAGATATAAGTGAAGCACATAGAGTATTCTAGCAAATTCCAATTTGTGTAAGGCTCTCTCTCATTAAAGAAATTCAGATCTTCATACTTTATTCAAACAGCAAGCAAAGCTAAAGAAAACTACAATACAAGGATAGCACAACTCTTGCGAAGAAGCAAAAACTTAGGCTCAACCGATACTAACCGATAGTTGTTGAAGAAGAAAGGTGGGATGCCTACCGGGGCATCCCCAAGCTTAGATGCTTGAGACTTCTTGAAATAATATATTGGGGTGCCTTGGGCATCCCCAAGCTTGAACTTTTGTGTCTCCTTAATTCCTCTCATATCATGGTCTCTCTTTTTATCAAAAGCTTCATTCACAACAAACTCAACAAGAACTCGTGAGATAGGTTAGTATAAACACATGCAAAACCTTATCATCTTCTACCATAACAAATCACTAACATTATTATTCAACATTGAATACTAAATGCCTCTGCATATTTAATACTCCTATCCTCAAATAGAATAATTAAACAAACAAACATATGCAAACAATGCAAATATAACAGCAATCTGCCAGAACAGTATAGTCTGTAAAGAATGCAAGAGGATCAATACTTTCCTAACTCCAAAAATTATGAACTAAAATTCCCACTGTATTAAATTTATCATAGCTCAATATGCAAAAAGATTCAACGTTATACCATGCTCTGACTTTTCTAGGGAATTTTTGCAACAGCGGTAAACTTTCTGTTTTCAAACAGCAACATGCATACAAGAAAAATAAGCATGACAAAGGCTATCCTTGACTTTTTTTATTGAAACTAAAAAGGGAAAACACAATTCTAACTAACAGCAAGAAAAAACTAACAAAAGAAATTGACGCTCCAAGCAAAACACATATCATGTGGTGAATAAAAATGTAGCTCCAAGTAAAGTTACCGATGAACGAAGACGAAAGAGGGGATGCCTTCCGGGGCATCCCCAAGCTTAGTTGCTTGGTTGTCCTTAAATATTACCTTGAGGTGCCTTGGGCATCTCCAAGCTTAGGCTCTTTCCACTCCTTATTCCATTGTCCATCGAATCGTTACCCAAAACTTGAAAACTTCAACCACACAAAACTCAAAACAAAACTCGTAAGCTCCGTTAGTATAAGAAAATAAAACCACCACTTAGGTACTGTAATGAACTTATTCTAAATTCATATTGGTGTGATATATGATGTACTCCAACTTATATATGGTTCATACCCTCCGATACTACTCATAGATTCATCAAAATAAGCAAACAACACATAGAAAACAGAATCTGTCAAAAACAGAACAGTCTGTGGTAATATACATAAAACGTATACTTCTGGAACCCCAAAAATTATGAAATAAATTGCTGGACCTGAGAAATTTGTCTATTAATCATATGCAAAAAGAATCAACCTAAAATCACTCTTCAGTAAAAAATAGCAGCTAATCTCGTGAGCGCTAAAGTTTCTGTTTTTCACAGCAAGATCATATAAACTTCACCCAAGTCTTCCCAAAGGTTCTACTTGGCACTTTATTGAAACAAAAGCTATAAAACATGATTACTACAGTAGAATAATCATGTGGACACACAAAAATAGTAAGGATAAATATTGGGTTGTCTCCCAACAAGCGCTTTTCTTTAATGCCTTTTAGCTAGGCATGATGATGACAATGATGCTCACATAAAAGATAAGAGTTGAAACATAACGGGAGCGTCATGAAGCACATAACTAGCACATTTAAGTCTAAACAACTTCCTATGCATAGGGATTTTATGAGCAAACAATTTATGGAAACAATAATCAACTTGCATAGGAAGGTAAAACAAGCATAACTTCAAGATTTTAAGCACATAGAGAGGAAACTTGACATTATTGCAATTCCTACAAGCATATGTTCCTCCCTCATAATAATTTTCAGTCGCATCATGAATGAATTCAACAATATAACCAGCACCTAAAGCATTCTTTTCATGATCTACAAGCATAGAAAATTTTCTACTCTCCACATAAGCAAACTTCTTCTTTATAGCATACGTATCATCACAATAATCATCATAGCTAGGAGGCATGCTTTCATCATAGTAAATTTGCTCATCAAAGCTTGGGGGACAAAAAATATCATCTCCATCAAACATAGCTTCCCCAAGCATGTGGCTTTCCATATCATTAGCATCATGGATATTCAAGGAATTCATACTAACAACATTGCAATCATGCTCATCATATAAAAACATTCTATAAATTTCTTCTTCTAGCACTTGAGCACAATTTTCCTTTCCATCATACTCACGAAAGATATTAAAAAGGTGAAGCGTATGAGACAAACTCAACTCCATTTTTTTGTAATTTTCTTTTATAAACTAGACTAGTGCTAAAACAAGAAACAAAAAGATTCAATTGCAAGATCTAAAGATATACCTTCACTTACCTAGCCTCCCCAGCAACGGCGCCAGAAAAGAGCTTGATGCCTACTACACAACCTTCTTCTTGTAGACGTTGTTGGGCCTGCAAGTGCACAGATTTGTAGGACAGTAGCAAATTTCCCTCAAATGGATGACCTAAGGTTTATCAATCCGTAGGAGGCGTAGGATGAAGATGGTCTCTCTCAAGCAACCCTGCAACCAAATAACAAAAAGTCTCTTGTGTCCCCAACACACCCAATACAATGGCAAATTACATAGGTGCACTAGTTCGGCGAAGAGATGGTGATACAAGTGCAAAATAGATAGTAGATATAGGTTTTTGTAATCTGAAATAATAAAAACAGCAAGGTAGCGAGCGATAAAAGTGAGCGCAAACGGTATTGCAATAGTAGGAAACAAGGCCTAGGGTTCATACTTTCACTAGTGCAAGTTCTCTCAACAATAATAACATAGATAGATCATATAACAATCCCTCAATATGCAACAAAGAGTCACTCCAAAGCCACTAATAGCGGAGAACAAACGTAGAGATTATGGTCGGGTACGAAACCACCACAAAGCTATTCTTTCGGATCAATCTATAAAAGAGTTCGTACTAGAATAACACCTTAAGATACAAATCAACCAAAACCCTAATGTCACCTAGATACTCCATTGTCACCTCAAGTATCCATGGGCATGATTATACGATATGCATCACACAATCTCAGATTCATCCAACCAACATAAAAGTACTTCAAAGAGTGCCCCAAAATTTCTACCGGAGAGTCAAGAACGTGTGCCAACACCTATGCATAGGTTCTCAAGTGTCACGAAACCCGCAAGTTAATCACCAAAACATACATCAAGTCTATTATATATAAAAAGTAATCGACGGGTTAACCAGGAAAAAGAGAAATATATTAAAAATCCCACAATAATTAGAAAGATCTAACCATCTATTTGGTGGAATAAAGATTGATAGCCATTCGATTTAAGTGAAAAAATTTACCCACCATTGCCATTACGTACATGGAACTGGCCTTGGTATAACAAAAAAACTGCACCTCTTCCCTGCAAAAAAGAAAAAAACTGCACCTATCCCATCTAAAATTAGCAAGACGTGGGGGTTATGTCTTCCCTTGCTAGCTTAGGACTCTTCCAAAAAACAAACTAGCGTGACGTGCTCAAATGCTTTTTTATGAACATGCATGCATTCTTAGCTTGATATATGTACGCATGCATAAAGAAATACACGGACGGAGCGACGGGCATAAGTCTATACACATCAAGGATACCAAGTTTCATACTTGCATCACGTACGCAGCCAACTATTTGGGAGATAGATCTGAGATTAAAAATATTTGCATGGATCCTCATCCATACATGGACAAGGATGTATACGTGCATATGTTTGACAAATACATGACGGGTTAGCCCAAAAAAGAGAAATAGATTAAAAATCCAACAATAATTAGAAAGATCTAACCATCTATTTGGTGGATTAAAGATACCTACCATTGTCATTACGTACATGGAAACTGGCATTGGTATAACAAAAAACTGCACCTATCCCGTCTAAGATTACACGCAAAAAAAATCCCGTTTAAAATCTCAACGTTTTATTTAGATTTCCCTATTACTCCTATAATAGATAAAAAAGACAACATAGGACTTTCGTACAATAAAACTAGCAAAACGTGGGGATAAAACTAGCAAGACGTGGGGGTTATGTCTTCCCATGCTAGCCTAGGACTCTTTCAAAAGAAAAAGTTGTGTGACATGCGCTCAAATGCTTTTTTATGAGCGTGCATGCATTCTCACCTTGATATATGTACGACATGCATAAAGAAATACGGACGGCCGGACGGGCATGAGTCTATACACATCAAGGATACCAAGTTTCATAATTTACGGGCTTATACTAGAAAAAAGAGAATTACGTAAGAAATTACCACAATAATTAGAAACATCCATCCGTTTATTTAACATTCTAATATTTTATATCCATTAGATAAGATTTTAGTAAAATAATTACCCACTATTGCCATGCATTATAAGAGAAAAAAGGCTACGTACATGTTAGATATTGTTTAAAACTTTGGGTCCTGATCTGGTCATATTCAATCTATATTATCCAAAAAAACAAATCAAAAATATCTCACGTCTCTCTCTTCCTCCAACCCTAGCTAATTCCTATAACCCTAGGTAATTTTTGTCCTCACGTCTCTTTCTCATCCTAGCCTCCTCAAGGGGCCCACTTCCCCTCAAGCTCCAAACTGATTTTACGTGGATGGGCTTCAATCATGCATGCAGATCGGCAGCATCCGACGAGAAGATGTGATGCTCCAAGTACACGCCCAGATCTATGTGCCAGCCGCCAGGGGAATCCTTGAGATTCATCATCAGCAGGTTACACATGCACAAGCTCAAACCTTTGTAATGGTAAGATTTTTTTTCAAGAGTCCATGGAGATCCATTGAACATCTATACTCTGTAATATCTCCTCAATGTCAATTCCTAAACTCTTCTTAACAAAAAAGAACGTATGTGGCTATTATATTTCCAGCCGCCGGCAGCGGGTGCCATGGCCAAGCTGGCCTATTTTGTACTGTTCCATAGGCTCATAAGATTTTGTCAGCCGCACCCCGCAAAAAAAAAAGGTCAGCTGCCTGCACGGAAGACCATTGCGTACTTGCTGTTACATCCCGCATGGCCAAACCCCTGCTGCTGATGCTATTACCTGTGTCGACGGTAACTTGACAGCAAGAACAAGCAGCTTGAGGATGCATTAACGTATAAGCCAGAACAAGCAGCTGGATGCATCTTTATTATCTACCAAAAGCAAGCACCTCGATGCATGGATGCATACGTACGTGAGTCTTGACGGCTGCAACATAATATTGACCAAGAGAAAGCTGTAAGCACGTGGATGCATAGCTAATGGCTGCATGCACAAACATGCGACTAGATGTTTTTTGAACATGATATGACTCGATTGAAATCGCAACAATGCAAAACATGAGGTGTGTATCCATTAATCCTGTGTACGTATATAATTATATAACAATGTTCATTAAGCATATACCTGGATGTTGTTTTCATATTGTTAATTTCAGTTGAAGTTTTTTCCAGGCTAGACAATTGATGCACTTATTATGTTCCCTATCGAGTTAATTTGTTCCCCAAATGCTTATTTTGATTAAATTTTATGGTTTTGTTCCATTGTACATCATGGTCAACTGTGCTGCCTCATTGTATATATGTGATCCTTTTGCCTGTTTACAAAGGCTGAGGAAATGTTACTGGATATAGAGCAGAGCGATAGATGTAGGTGGATAAGAGAAACGGTGACAAACTTGCAGGTACCCTTCTCCTCTCAGACATGAAGTTTCCACCCTATTTCTTCTAGGTGTGGCATCTGTGGTCTAATGTCGGGAATAAAGGACGTGGCGTTCGCTTGTGTTTTGTCTACCTATATTCTGTTACTCCTTTTAGTAGTCAATTATTTTATATCCCAGTATTGTCCAGGAGCATGCCAAGAATTCGACACGCGAACACACGGAGAGTCTGGATGTACAGAGGATTTGATAGTTTGTGGCACACTCTTGTAAGCCATTTTATGTTTGTCCTCTCTAATTTAAGTTACGAAAATAATCTGGGCACACGACCCAAGCAGCCTATGCGAGGGCACACACTTCCAGCCATGGATGTCACAATGGTACCATGCTGGCCAACTACGGCGTCAGGCAAATTGAACACAGAATGGGAGGGACTTGGTCTCATGTTGCTAAGGTATGGAGAATCTTTGATATAATTTTTTAGCAGTCAGGTTTTCTTTCAAGGCAAGAGCTAGAAGTTAGTTAATTGAAAGAAAGGTTGATGCTGATATATCATGGTAGACATATTTTTGTTTAGAAATTTCCCGTCTGATCTAGCTAACCGACATATAAAGTTACTAATTCCAACATTGTCCGGATCTGCGGTGCCATCGAGCTTTGAGATGAACCAACATAGGTGATCAAACTTTGTGTCGCAACTCTATCCAATTGCTTCTTTGTTGATCCATTATATCAATTCCACTTCCATACTACTACTACTATCTACAACACGTCAGATACAAATATAAGCTTTCTTCTTGCACAGAGATAATAGGACATCAGCCCCTTACATAGTAATAAATATACATATCTTATTTCTTACTTTCTGAACCTTTGCTCGATAGAGTTATAATGTGTCTAATGGGTTTTTTGCTCGGTATCACAATTCACATATATTGCAGGTATAGGTTCGACAACAATGCACATGTACTAATGGAGCTCAACCTACAAAGGTAATGTTGCTTCAGTTCTTATTTCCAAAAGCTACTTACATATGTAGCACATCATAGCTACGTACATACATAAAACCAACAAATGAAACGCATCAACTGCCAAATGTATGAAGAGAGCACATTTTCAAACAAAAGACATGCAAGTCCAAAGAACATTAGCATTCAATTAAGAATGATTGTGCAAGAGAAGAGGGTGAAAGTGTGTGGATTTTGGTAGGATAAGTTTTTATACAATTACATAGTCAATATGTTTAATATAGTTCAACCACATTAGTGAACACTACTTTTTTTGTATCACGTGTAAAGTTTCATTTTAATGTGTGTTATTTGTTTTGCCCCCACAGTATGTGAAACATGCACACCATCTTGAAATATATATTTTATCTCCTTTCTAAGATTTTCTATTTATTATGACTCTTACAAAGTTCCATTTTGATGCCTCCCATTTGTTTTCACTCCTTAGTTTTCGAGCTATACATGCCATCTTGGAATGCAATAACACTGACATCTTTATCCTTGACACGTAGAGATATTGAAAGTATTAAGCTAAAGAAGAATCTTAGAAAATAGAGAAGAACAATTTATATTCAATAACGCAAGTGTTTCAACAAGTTGTGTACAATCCAACGAGTGAAGTACTTAAAAGTAGTGCTACTAGAGAAAAATCTTGATTTCCGTAAGTAGAATTGCCTTTTCTTATTGATATTTGATATTTTTTTGTACAGAACTTTAAAATTCATGTCCGTATCAAGAAAGCTACACGAAAATCAGTTTTGAAGCTCTATTCATGGAAAAACATCCCTATGTTAAAAATAAAAAAGGAACATGATAAAAATGCCAAAAAACATAAGAAATATATATTAAGTTTCCAAAGTAATTCAACAAAAAATGGCATATACATTTATATGTTAGTCAGAAAAAATATAGACCTATATTTGCAACAATCTTATATTTCTAAAGTTCAACACAGTTGGTCCCGTTTCAGCAAACAATTCAAATAATATGCTCACATTAATAACTTTTTAAAGTTCTAGCCCGCGCATCGAGCGGGCCACTTTGCTAGTTGACACAAAAATAATAATACTTCAAGCATACTAATCAAACAATTATGTCATCTCAAAATAACATAGCCAAAGAAAGTTCATCCCTACAAAATCATATAGGTAGGCTATGCTTCATTTTCGTCACATAAAGATGTTCCCAACTTCTATACCCCCGATGACAAGCCAAGCAATTGTTTCATACTCAAATAATCTCAAACTCTTTCAACCTTCACGCAATACATGAGCGCGAGCCATGGATATAGCACTATGGGTGGAATAGAATATGATGATGGGGATTGTGTGGAGAAGACAAAAAAGGAGGAAGTCTCATATTGACGAGGATAATCAACGGGCTATGGAGATGCCCATCAATTAATGTCAACATGAGGAGTAGGGATTGCCATGCAACGGATGCACTAGAGCTATGAATGCTCAACAAAAGAAAACTAGTGGGTGTGCATCCAACTCGCTTGCTCACGAAGACCTAGGGCATTTTGAGGAAGCCCATCATTGGAATATACAAGCCAAGTTCTATAATGAAAAATTGCCACTAGTATAAACAAGACAATTTATGAGACTCACTATATGAAAAACATGGTGCTACTTTGAAGCACAAATATATGAGACTCACTACATGAAGAACAAGGTGCTACTTTGAAG
The DNA here is from genome assembly GCF_002162155.2 of Triticum dicoccoides. NCBI lineage: Eukaryota > Viridiplantae > Streptophyta > Magnoliopsida > Poales > Poaceae > Triticum > Triticum dicoccoides. The sequence goes on from NC_041389.1 coordinate 134,946,088, forward strand.
CACAAGTGTGGTAAAAGGATAGTAACATTGCCCCTTCTCTCTTTTTCTCTCATTTTTTTGGGCCTTCTCTTTTTTTTAATTGGCCTTTCTCTTTTTTTTTTCTTTTTTTATTTCGTCCGGAGTCTCATCCCGACTTGTGGGGGAATCATAGTCTCCATCATCCTTTTCCTCACTAGGGCAATGCTCTAATAATGATGATCATCACACTTTTATTTTTCTTACAACTCGATATTACAACTCAATATCTAGAACAAAGATATAACTCTATATGAATGCCTCCGGCGGTGTACCGGGATGGTGCAATGAATAAAGAGTGACATGTATGAAAAATAATGCATGGTGGATTTGCCACAAATACGATGTCAACTACATGATCATGCAATGGCAATATGACAAAAGTAAAGTATGTCATGATGAACGGAACGGTGGAAAGTTGCATGGAAATATATCTCAGAATGGCTATGAAAATGCCATAATAGGTAGGTATGGTGGCTGTTTTGAGGAAGATATAAGGAGGTTTATGTGTGAAAGAGCGTATCATATCACGGGGTTTGGATGCACCGGCGAAGTTTGCACCAACTCTCAATGTGAGAAAGGCAATGCACGGTACCGAAGAGGCTAGCAATGGCGGAAAGGTAAAAGTGCGTATAATCCATGGACTCAACATTAGTCAAAAGAACTCATATACTTATTGCAAAAATTTAGAAGTCATCAAAAATCAAGTACTACGCGCATGCTCCTAGGGGGATAGATTGGTAGGAAAAGACTATCGCTCGTCCCCGACCGCCACTCATAAGGATGCACAAGCCAGGTACACTTCATGTTTCAAATTTGTTACACAACTTTAACCATACGTGCATGCTACGGGACTTGCTAACTTCAACACCAGTATTTGTCAAATTCATAAATATTCAATTAGCACGACTTTGATATTATCACCTCCATATCTCAAAACAATTATCAAGCATCAAACTTAATTTAATTCACTCAAAAAGAAAGTTTTCACATATCTTGAAGACCAAGTATATTAACATTAAGCAAATTACCATGCTATTAAGGACTCTCAAAATAATATAAGTGAAGCATGAGAGATCAAGTTTGTTTAAAACAAATCCACCACCGTGCTCTAAAAGATCTAAGTGAAGCACCAGAGCAAAAATTATCATGCTCAAAAATATATAAGTGAAGCACTACGAGCAAAACTATCAAGCTCAAAAGATATAAGTGAAGCACATAGAGTATTCTAGCAAATTCCAATTTGTGTAAGGCTCTCTCTCATTAAAGAAATTCAGATCTTGATACTTTATTCAAACAGCAAGCAAAGCTAAAGAAAACTACAATGCAAGGATAGCACAACTCTTGTGAAGAAGCAAAAACTTAGGCTCAACCGATACTAACCGATAGTTGTTGAAGAAGAAAGGTGGGATGCCTACCGGGGCATCCCCAAGCTTAGATGCTTGAGACTTCTTGATATAATATATTGGGGTGCCTTGGGCATCCCCAAGCTTGAACTTTTGTGTCTTCTTAATTCCTCTCATATCATGGTCTCTCTTTTTATCAAAAGCTTCATTCACAACAAACTCAACAAGAACTCGTGAGATAGGTTAGTATAAACACATGCAAAACCTTATCATCTTCTACTGTAACAAATCACTAACATTATTATTCAACATTGAATACTAAATGCCTCTGCATATTTAATACTCCTATCCTCAAATAGAATCATTAAACAAACAAACATATGCAAACAATGCAAACATAACAGCAATCTGCCAGAACAGTACAGTCTGTAAAGAATGCAAGAGTATCAATACTTTCCTAACTCCAAAAATTATGAACTAAAATTCCCACTGTAGTAAATTTATCATAGCTTAATATGCAAAAATATTCAACGTTAGACCATGCTCTGAATTTTCTAGGGAATTTTTGCAATAGCTGTAAATTTTCTGTTTTCAAACAGCAACATGCATACAAGCAAAATAAGCATGGCAAAGGCTATCCTTGAATTTTTTATTGAAACTAAAGAGGCAAAACACAATTCTAACTAAAATCAAGAAAAAACTAACAAAAGAAATTGACGCTCCAAGCAAAACACATATCATGTGGTGAATAAAAATATAGCTCCAAGTAAAGTTACCGATGAACCAAGACGAAAAAGGGGATGCCTTCCAGGGCATCCCCAAGCTTAGTTGCTTGGTTGTCCTTTAATATTACCTTGGGGTGCCTTGGGCATCCCCAAGCTTAGGCTCTTTCCACTCCTTATTCCATTGTCCATCAAAACGTTACCCAAAACTTGAAAACTTCAACCACACAAAACTCAAAACAAAACTCGTAAGCTCCGTTAGTATAAGAAAATAAAACCACCACTTAGGTACTATAATGAACTCATTCTAAATTCATATTGGTGTAATATCTGCTGTACTCCAACTTATCTATGGTTCATACCCTCCGATACTACTCATAGATTCATCAAAATAAGCAAACAACACATAGAAAACAGAATCTGTCAAAAACAGAACAGTCTATGGTAATATATATAAAACGTATACTTATGGAACCACAAAAATTATGAAATAAATTTCTGGACCTGAGAAATTTGTCTATTAATCATCTGCAAAAAGAATCAACCTAAAATCACTCTCCAGTAAAAAATAGCAGCTAATCTCGTGAGCGCTAAAGTTTCTGTTTTTCACAGCAAGATCATATAAACTTCACCCAAGTCTTCCCAAAGGTTCTACTTGGCACTTTATATTGAAACAAAAGCTATAAAACATGATTACTACAGTAGAATAATCATGTGGATACACAAAAACAGTAAGGATAAATATTGGGTTATCTCCCAACAAGCGCTTTTCTTTAATGCCTTTTAGCTAGGCATGATGATGACAATGATGCTCACATAAAAGATAAGTGTTGAAACATAACGGGAGCATCATGAAGCACATGACTAGCACATTTAAGTCTAACCCACTTCCTATGCATAGGGATTTTGTGAGCAAACAATTTATGGGAACAATAATCAACTTGCATAGGAAGGTAAAACAAGCATAACTTCAAGATTTTAAGCACATAGAGAGGAAACTTGACATTATTGCAATTCCTACAAGCATATGTTCCTCCCTCATAATAATTTTCAGTAGCATCATGAATGAATTCAACAATATAACCAACACCTAAAGCATTCTTTTCATGATCTACAAGCATAGAAAATTTTCTACTCTCCACATAAGCAAACTTCTTCTTTATAGCATACGTATCATCACAATAATCATCATAGCTAGGAGGCATGCTTTCATCATAGTAAATTTGCTCATCAAAGCTTGGGGGACAAAAAATATCATCTCCATCAAACATAGCTTCCCCAAGCATGTGGCTTTGCATATCATTAGCATCATGGATATTCAAGGAATTCATACTAACAACATTGCAATCATGCTCATCATATAAAAACATTCTATGAATTTCTTCTTCTAGCACTTGAGCACAATTTTCCTTTCCATCATACTCACGAAAGATATTAAAAAGGTGAAGCGTATGAGACAAACTCAACTCCATTTTTTTGTAATTTTCTTTTATAAACTAGACTAGTGCTAAAACAAGAAACAAAAAGATTCAATTGCAAGATCTAAAGATATACCTTCACTTACCTAGCCTCCCCAGCAACGGCGCCAGAAAAGAGCTTGATGCCTACTACACAACCTTCTTCTTGTAGACGTTGTTGGGCCTGCAAGTGCACAGGTTTGTAGGACAGTAGCAAATTTCCCTCAAGTGGATGACCTAAGGTTTATCAATCCGTAGGAGGCGTAGGATGAAGATGGTCTCTCTCAAGCAACCCTGCAACCAAATAACAAAAAGTCTCTTGTGTCCCCAACACGCCCAATACAATGGCAAATTGTATAGGTGCACTAGTTCGGCGAAGAGATGGTGATACAAGTGCAAAATAGATAGTAGATATAGGTTTTTGTAATCTGAAATAATAAAAACAGCAAGGTAGCGAGCGATAAAAGTGAGCGTAAACGGTATTGCAATGGTAGGAAACAAGGCCTAGGTTTCATACTTTCACTGGTGCAAGTTCTCTCAACAATAATAACATAGATAGATCATATAACAATCCCTCAACATGCAACAAAGAGTCACTCCAAAGCCACTAATAGCGGAGAACAAACGTAGAGATTATGGTCGGGTATGAAACCACCACAAAGCTATTCTTTCGGATCAATCTATAAAAGAGTTCGTACTAGAATAACACCTTAAGATACAAATCAACCAAAACCCTAATGTCACCTAGATACTCCATTGTCACCTCAAGTATCCATGGGCATGATTATACGATATGCATCACACAATCTCAGATTCATCCAAGCAACATAAAAGTACTTCAAAGAGTGCCCCAAAGTTTCTACCAGAGAGTCAAGAACGTGTGCCAACCCCTATGCATAGGTTCCCAAGTGTCACGAAAACCGGCAAGTTAATCACCAAAACATACATCAAGTGGATCAATAGAATAACCCATTGTCACCACAGTTATCCCACGCAAGACATACATCAAGTGTTCATAAAAGACTCGATCCAATAAGATAACTTCAAAAGGGGAAACTCAATTCATCACAAGAGAGTAGAGGGGGAGAAACATCATAAGATCCAACTACAATAGCAAAGCTCGGGATACATCAAGATCGTGCCATAGATGGAACATGAGAGAGAGAGATCAAACACATAGCTACTGGTACATACCCTCAGCCCCGAGGGTGAACTACTCCCTCCTCATCATGGATAGCGCCGGGATGATGAAGATGGCCTCCGGTGATGGGATCCCCCTCCGGCAGGGTGCCGGAACAGGGTCCCGATTGGTTTTTGGTGGCTACAGAGGCTTGCGATGGCGGAACTTCTGATCTATCTTCTGTTCTGGAAGTTTTAGGGTACGTAGGTATATATGGGTGCAAGGAGAACGTCGGTGGAGCTACGGGGGTCCCATGAGGTAGGGGGCGCGCCCAGGGGGGAGGGCGCGCCCCCCACCCTCGTGAGCACCTCCCGTATCTTCTGACGTGGGGTCCAAGTCCATCAGGTGGGTTTCCTTCCAAAAATAACTTCTCCAGTTGACTTCGTTCCGTTTTGACTCCGTCTGATATTCCTTTTCCTCGAAACACTGAAATAGGCATAAAACAGCAAATCTGGGCTAGGCCTCTGGTTAATAGGTTAGTCCCAAAAATAATATAGAAGTGGATAATAAAGCCCAATATTGCCTAAAACAGTAGATAAAGTAGCATGGAGCAATCAAAAATTATAGATACGTTGGAGACGTATCAGCATATTTGTTGGTTATGCTACAAACTCTCATGCTTACCGTGTTCTCAACAAGTCCACCGGACTCACTGAGGAGACGTGTAACATGGAGTTTGATGAAAATAACAGCTCCCAAGTGGAGCAAAGTGGTACTTGTGATGCAGGTGATGAAATTCCTCCCCAAGCCATAAGAAGAATGCGTATTGGTCATATTCTACCCATTGAGGAACCCCTTGTGGCCGAAGGAGAAGGACAATGATGTGAAGCCATCACCTCCTCAAGACCCACACGCTTCCGAAGAACAAAGTGAAGGCCCTCAACCTCGTGAACAAGACCAAGGGCAAGATCTATCTCAAGATGATGGTGAACCTCCAAATGATGCCCAAGATCAAGTTCTCCCCCTCGAGCAAGCTCAAGACGGCGCCCAAGATGATCAAGTCAACCCTCCTCCTTCCACATCCGAGGAGGAATTAGAGCGTCGTCCGTGAATATTGCTTCCAAACTCACCACCAAAGGCCATCTCATGGAGAATGTGGTTGGAAGCCTAAGAAAGGGGGTAAGCACTCGTAGACAATTAGCAAACTATTGTGAACATCACGCGTTTGTCTCTTGTGTTGAACCCCAAAAGGTCTATGAGGCGCTCGAAGACTTGGATTGGCTCAATGCTATGCATGAAGAACTCAACAACTTCGAGTACAACAAGGTGTGGAGATTGGTGCCAAGGCCATCGGGGAACCACAACGTCATTGGAACCAAGTGGATTTTCAAGAACAAGCAAGATGCTCATGGGAACATCATTCGCAACAAGACAAGATTGGTAGCACAAGGCTACTCCCAAGTCGAGGGTATCGACTACGGTGAAACCTTTGCTCCTGTTGCTTGCCTTGAATCCATTCGTTTGTTGATTGCTTATGCTTCCCATCACAACTTTAAGTTGCAACAAATGGATGTGAAAAGTGCTTTTCTTAATGGTCCTATTAATGAGTTGGTATATGTCAAGCAACCCCCCGGGTTCGAGGATCCCTACTTCCCGGATCATGTGTATCAACTCGATAAGGCACTCTATGGCCTTAAACAAGCCCCACGTGCGTGGTATGACCACCTAACCGAGTTGTTACAAAATCGTGGATTTGAGGTGGGGCAAATCGATCCCACTCTTTTTACTAAGAAGGTCAAAGGGGAGTTGTTTGTATGCCAACTATATGTTGATGATATTATCTTTGGTTCCCCTAACAAAGCTTTCAATGAAGAATTTGCCGCTCTCATGACCTCCAAGTTCAAGATGTCTTCGATGGGAGACTTGAAGTTCTTCCTTGGTTTTGATATCAAACAAAGAAGAGAAGGAACCTTCATCAACCAAGCCAAATATACTCAAGACATGATAAAAAGATTCAAGCTAAGTGATGTCAAGCCAGCTTCTACTCCAATGCCTACCAAGTGCGAACTTGACATTGATCCCAATGGTAAAGCGGTGGATCAAAAGGTATATCGCTCCATGATTGGTTCCTTGCTTTACCTTTGTGCATCTAGACCGGATATCATGTTGAGTGTGGGAATGTGTGCACGATTTCAAGCTGCACCGAAGGAAAGTCACTATGTGGCGGTCAAGCGAATCTTTCAATATTTGGCTCATACCCCAAACTTTGGCTTATGGTACCCAAGAGGGGCAAACTTCAAGCTTGAAGGATATACGGATTCCGATTGGGCGGGAGACAAAGTGGATAGGAAGTCCACCTCCGGAGGGTGCCAATTTCTTGGTTGATCTTTGGTGAGTTGGTCTTCCAAGAAGCAAAGTTGTGTGTCTCTCTCGTCCACCGAAGCAGAATATGTGGCGGCCGGTAGTTGTTGTGCACAACTCTTATGGATGAGGCAAACTTTAAAGGAGTACGGTGTCATTTGTGACAAAGTGCCTCTTTGGTGTGATAATGAAAGTGCCATCAAGATTTCTCTCAACCCGGTGCAACACTTCAAGACGAAGCATATTGAGATTCGGTATCACTTCATCCGGGATCACATTAGGCGAGCGGAGATCGAGCTCAAGTATGCCAACACTCATGATAACCTTGCAGATATTTTCACGAAGCCCTTGGATGAGGCAAGATTTCGCGAGTTAAGGCATGAGCTAAATATCATTGATTCGAGCAATGTGACTTGAACCCTTGCACCCCCCACCACACTCAACTTGTTGTCTAGTTTAGGTGTAGGCATGGACATAGGGGGAGTGTTGTTCTCTCAATGAACTCTCCCTCCCCCCATTATGCATAAATAGATCAACTCTTTCACATTAGCCATTTTTATGGTACTTGTGCTTCAAAGACGAGTTTTGGTCATGGGCCCAAGGATAATTCTTCGCGGTGCTATACCAACTAACTCAAACATAGGTGGCTCCAGCCACCGCCCTCTCCTTTTTGAGAGGGTGTGTCGCTTGGTGTTTTCTTGTTGTCTTTTCTGCCTTTGGATTGTGCGTGTTCTTGTGGTGTCCTTTGTGTGAAAAGTTTCCTTGCAAAGACTTTCTTCTTGGGTTGAAACCTGCTTTGTCTTGAGCTCACGGTACTACCACAGCCAGCTACGGTACTACCGCGTGTGGGGAGCACGGTACTACCGCCCCCACACGGCAGTAATTTTTTACTGCCGCCTGGGTGAGCGGTACTACCGCTTCGGTGCGGTACTTCCGCCCGAGCGGTACTACCGCGATGATATGCGGTACTACCGCGGCGTCCTGGACGCGCGGGGATAAGGACGGGCAGGGGGAGTTCTAACTCCCCCATACCCATTCGCAGTTCCCCCCACATCATCTCTCTCTCTCTCTCTCTCCCACGCTCAAGAACAGAGCCGGCATTCGTCACCGGATCTCCTCCTCCGGCTGCCCTCCCGTGATTCCGTCCGATGGGATCGTTCCCCACCACGCGCTCTTGCTATGGACCAAGGTCTTTCCCCAACTCCTTCTCATTTTTGTGTGTTCTTTGCCTCTAGGTTTTTGGGGGAGACTTGTGTGTTCTAGAGATTCTTAGGCTAAATCTATGCAAGAGTAGGATGAAGGAGAGTAGCTTTGCGTAGGAAGTATACTTGTATTTTTTGTCATGTGCTAGATTTGATCACCGTAGCGCCGCCGTAGTTTCGTGGTTCTTTTCAGATTCGAACTGTCGTTTGGATCTAACGCGGCGCGGTACTACCGCCCGACTGGCGCGGTACTACCGCTTGTCCGATACTATAGCCCATCTGGCGCGGTACTACCATGCTCACTGCGGCACTAAAACTTTACTACCGCTCCCACCATGGTACTACCGTGACCTCGCACGGTACTACCGTGACTTGGAGCGGTACTAAAATTTTAGTACCGCAGGCTCTGGCAGTACTACCGTGGCTCACATCTATCTCATGGCAACATTCACGTATACTTTCTATGTGTTTCTTGTGCTTTGCTGTGGTCTTTGCATTGATCCTCTTTGCCTTTCGTGGGTGTTTTGCGTTTGTGTCTCAGGTGGTGGCTCTCGTCGTTCCAATCCCAGTCGTGACACTGGCTCCAAGCGTCTGCGCAACCCAGGTGAAGCACCAGAGGGCTCCACTGCCCCCAAGCGCCATGTCAAGACATCCGCTAGCAAGAACAAGGAGCCCGCTAAGGGCATGGACGAGATATCCCAATCTGAGTACGTCCGTCTCAGGCAACTCCACCCGTATGTGAACCCTCATTCTTCTGTCAGAGGTTGTGAGCTGTTTTGGAACAAGCAACAGACTATCATTTATCTGGATGTCATCAAGAACAAGCAGAATACCTTCGTGGATGTGAAATGGATTGAAATACATCACATGAGGAAGGACAAGTTTCGTGAGTACTTTGGAGAAGCTCTGGACTTGGTGGAGCAGTTTGGTATTGAGCATGTGATATCCTTTCACCTTGACTATGACCCTGAGCTTATCTGACAGTTCTTTGCCTCAGTATACTTTCACCCTGATGAGGAGCGGAGGATGACCTGGATGACCAATGGCCGTAAGCTGACTGCTACTTGGAAAAGGATTTTCTCTAGGTTCCTGATGATGGGCTCAACACTCCCGTGGGTGTTTGCCCCCATGCAAATTCTGAGTCTGCCAACAAGGACAAGCTTGCGCCATACTTTGTTGAGAAGGCGCTGGCCAATGGGAAGACGGGGTTGGTGCTCAACTCTTTTCTGGATATCATGTATCGCATCTTCTGCAACTCCTTGTTCCCTCGCATTGGTGAAAAGGACAAGGTTCATGCCTATATGGTGGATATGATGCTCATCTGCGAGGAGGCTCGTCTGTCTCAGAATCAGCCACTTGATATCTCCCACATCATGTGGTGTGAGCTTCGGTTTGCGGTGTTCAACCGCAAGGTGCCTATCTATGGGCCCTATCTGTTTCTGCTGATCTCGAAGACTTGGGAGAAGATGTTCCCTGGTGATTAGTTCCTTGCTCCTGACTAGATTCGACATGATCCCATTTGTCTCCGTGTCAAGCCCAACTGGGCCAACACTACTACTCGTGCTGAGGTGACTGCTGCTAGGGCTGCTGTTGATGAGGAGGATGCCGGCACTGAGGATGTTGTTGAGGGCCGTTCTGCTTGGTCTTCCCAGAGTTCCTCTATGCCCTCGTGGGCCCAGAAGCTGAAGGACAAGATGAAGACTCTTTTCTGCATGCAAGCCAAGGGGCAGTACAGGACTCGTGTGGCATCTAAGGAGAGTCGCCGCCGGGACAAGAAGATCTTGCAGCTGTATGGCGAGGAAGTGTCTGGCGGTTCTGAGGATCGCATCACTCCAGAGGCCGAGTGGATGGAGAAGCAAGGCTACAGATGGACCGATTCTGAGGAGGACGTCGAGGAGTCCATCCCTGCCGCTGAGGAGTCTGACGACGGGCGTTGGGATGAGTTCCCTGCTTGAGCCACCCCTTATGTGTAGGTGTCCTCTCTGCCTTTTTGGCGTCTCGATGCCAAAGGGGGAGAGAGTGTAGGGATTTGCGAGTCGTGTGTCGTTCGTGTTTGGTGTGTTTGCTGCTTTCTCGTTTGAACCTCGTTTCAGTTGCTTTACTTCATATGGTGTAAGACATATGCACTCTATCTATCTTAGCGAGCTTGTGATATATTGTGCTACCTTTGTGCTATGCTCTGTTTAGATGTTAGTTATCTTGCCTTTGTCTCTAAAATATAGGGGAGTGTTGATCCTAGTTTGTGTGCTATGCAGTCCAAAGCATCCATCTAGATTGCACACATCTAGGGGGAGCCCGTCTATATTTTAGAGAGGAGGGGTTTGCCTTGGCTCAATATTATCTCATCTATGTGCAAATCCCGTATTGTCATCAATCCACCAAAAAGGGGGAGATTGTAAGGGCATATTTATCCCTTAGGTGTTTTGGTGATTGATGACAATGCATTTGCGGACTAATCGTGTGCCTTGAGTTTCTCAGACGCTTCATCACTAGGCACGAGACGACTCGGTGCCCCTCGAGACTATTGAAGACGGCGTTGTTCTACATTTCTTTTTGGTGGATTTGAGTCGTAGGAGAGCCGTACTATTAAGAGGGGGTCCGCATCGGAAAGGTTTGGGAGGAATCATCACGTACACGTTTTCTTCATTGTCTCCTACTTTCCCTTGCACCTTGGAGCATTCCCCGTCTATCCTCTATGTGAATGTCTGGACTACTATTGCTGAGCTTGCGGTAGTACTGCTCCCTGGAGCGGTAGTACCGCAGGCACTCGCGGTAGTACCGTGCCCATGCACGGTAGTACCGCTGGAGCCCACAGTAGTACCGCTCCCTCGGAGTCGTAGTACCATGGCTGCTAGGCCAAGTACCGATGCATCGCGGTAGTAGGCGCGGATGTAATTTTTTACATCCGCGCCCACACGGTAGTACCGCACGTCTAGGGCGGTAGTACCACTGGTGCCCACGGTAGTACCGCTCCCTCCGAGCTGTTGTACCGTGGTTCCCTGGCCTAGTGCCGTGGCTTCACGGTAGTAGGGGCGGATGTAATTTTTTACATCTGCACCCACACGGTAGTACCGCACCCTGTGGACAGTAGTACCGTGACGGATGTTTGCATCGTCTCTTTGACAGCGGAAGTAGGCACGGGTGTTATTTTATTCATCTGTGCCGATTCCAGACTTAGTCTTGCCTGCCTCGCGGTAGTACCGAGGGTGGGTGCGGTAGTACCGCGCTCGCGCTAGTTCTGCCTATGGTATAGTCTCTGCAGCTGCCGCGGTAGTACCGTGGTCTCCCACGGTAGTACCGCGTGGCCTTGCGGTAGTACCGCGCCCCTGGAGCGGTAGTACCACATGTCGCGGGCTGGTCTAAGTGGATAACGGTTGGATTTCTTCCATGACTATAAAAGGGGTGTCTCCTACTCTAATTGACTACCTCTTCCACCTCTAAGCTCCATTGTTGCTTCAAGCTCCATTTTCGCCCGATCTCTCTCCCTAGCCAATCAAACTTGTTGATTTGCTCGGGATTGGGTGACAAGGCCCCGATCTAAACTTCCACCAAGAGAGATTTGATTCCCCCCACTTATCCCTAGCGGATCTTGTTACTCTTGGGTGTTTGAGCACCCTAGACGGTTGAGGTCATCTCGAAGCCATACTCCATTGTGGTGAAGCTTCGTGGTGTTGTTGGGAGCCTCCAATTGTTGTGGAGATTGCCCCAACCTTGTTTGTAAAGGTTCGATCACCGCCTTCAAGGGCACCAATAGTGTAATCACGGCATCTCGCATTGTATGAGGGCGTGAGGAGATTACGGTGGCCCTAGTGGCTTCTTGGGGAGCATTGTGCCTCCACACCGCTCCAACGGAGACGTACTTCCCTTCAAAAGGAAGGAACTTCGGTAACACATCCTCGTCTCCACCGGCTCCACTCTTGGTTATCTCGTGCCTTTACTTTTGCTAGCTTACTTGTGTTGTTTCCCTTACTTGCTCGTGTGCTTGTTGTTGCCGCATCATATAGGTTGTTCACCTAGTTGCATATCTAGAGAACCTACTTTGATGCAAAGTTTAGTTTGGAAAAGAAAAGTTAAAAATTGTTAGTTTCCTATTCACCCCCCCCCCTCTAGTCAGCCATATCGATCCTTTCACCTAATCTCTGCTCTATAAATACCCAAATATTCCGCTTTCATCAGAGGGCACACCAAAAATACTTTTCCGCCGATGCAAGCTTCTGTTCTCGTGAGATCCCATCCTGGGGCCTTTTTCGGCACTCTGCCGGAGGGGGATTCTATCACGGAGGGCCTCTACACCAACCTCGTTGCCCTTTTGATGATGTGTGAGTAGTTTACCATAGACCTACGGGTCCATAGCTGGTAGCTAGATGGCTTCTTCTCTCTCTTCTATCTTCTATACAATGTTCTCCTCGATGTTCTTGGAGATCTATTCAATGTAATCTTCTTTTGCGGTGTGTTTGTTGAGATCTGATGAATTGTGGATTTATGATCAGATTATCTACGAATATTATTTGAGTCTTCTCTAAACTCTTTTATGCATGATTAAGATAGCTTTGTATTTCTCTCTGATCTATCGATTTGGTTTGGCCAACTAGATTGGTTTTTCTTGCAATGGGAGAGGTGCTTTGCGATGGGTTCAATCTTGCGGTGTCCTCGCCTAGTGACAGTAGGAGTAGCGGGGCACGTATTTGTATTGTTGCCATTAAGGATAAATGTTGGGGAACGTAGTAATTTCAAAAATTTCTTACGCACACGCAAGATCATGGTGATGCATAGCAACGAGAGGAAGAGTGTTGTCCACGTACCCTCATAGACCGAAAGCGGAACCGTTAGGACAACGCGGTTGATGTAGTCGTACGTCTTCACGATCTGACCGATCAAGTACCGAACGTACGGCACCTCCGAGTTCAGCACACGTTCAGCTCGATGACGTCCCACGAACTCCGATCTAGTAGAGCTTTGCGGGAGAGTTCCGTCAGCACGATGGCGTGATGACGGTGTTGATGATGCTACCGATGCTGGGCTTTGCCTAAGCACTGCTACGATATTACCGAGGTGAAATATAGTAGAGGGGGCACCGCACACGGCTAAGAGATCAAGAGATCAATCATTGTGTCAACAAGGGGTGCCCCCCTCCCCGTATATAAAGGAGTGGGGGAGGGGGAGGGCCGACCCTCTCTATGGCGCGCCCTACGGGGAGTCCTACTCCCGCTGGGAGTAGGATTCCCCCCCCCCCTTCCAAGTAGTAGGAGTAGGAGTCAAGGAAAGGGGAGAGAGAAGAGAAGGAAGTAAGGGGCACAGCCCCTCCCCCTAGTCCAATTCTGACTAGGCCTTGGGGGGCGCCCAACCTCTCCTCTCTCTTTCCCCTAAAGCCCAATAAGGCCCATATACTCCCCGGCGAATTCCCGTAACTCTCCGGTACTCCCAAAAATACCCGAATCACTCGGAACATTTCCGATGTCCGAATATAGTCGTCCAATATATTGGTCTTTACGTCTCGACCATTTTGAGACTCCTCGTCATGTCCCCGATCTCATCCGGGACTCCGAACTACCTTCGGTACATCAAAACACATAAACTCAGAATATAACTGTCATCGAACTTTAAGCGTGCGGACCCTACAGGTTCGAGAACAATGTAGACATGACCGAGACACGTCTCCGGTCAATAACCAATAGCGGAACGTGGATGCTCATATTGGCTCCCACATATTCTATGAAGATCTTTATCGGTCAAACCGCATAACAACATACGTTGTTCCCTTTGTTATCGGTATGTTACTTGCCCGAGATTCGATCATCGGTATCTCAATACCTAGTTCAATCTCGTTATCGGCAAGTCTCTTTACTCGTTCTGTAATACGTCATCCCGCAACTAACTCATTAGTTGCAATGCTTGCAAGGCTTAAGTGATGTGCATTACCGAGTTGGCCCAGTGATACCTCTTCGACAATCGGAGTAACAAATCCTAATCTCGAAATACGCCAACCCAACAAGTACCTTCGGAGACACCTGTAGAGCACCTTTATAATCACCCAGTTATGTTGTGATGTTTGGTAGCACACAAAGTGTTCCTCCGGTAAACGGGAGTTGCATAATCTCATAGTCATAGGAACATGTATAAGTCATGAAGAAAGCAATAGCAACATATTAAATGATCAAGTGCTAAGCTAACGGAATGGGTCAAGTCAATCACATCATTCTCCTAATGATGTGATCTCGTTAATCAAATGACAACTCTTTGTCTATGGCTAGGAAACATAACCATCTTTGATTAACGAGCTAGTCAAGTAGAGGCATACTAGTGACGCTCTGTTTGTCTATGCATTCACACATGTATCATGTTTCCGGTTAATACAATTCTAGCATGAATAATAAACATTTATCATGAAATAAGGAAATAAATAATAACTTTATTATTGCCTCTAGGGCATATTTTCTTCAGTCTCCCACTTGCACTAGAGTCAATAATCTAGTTCACATCACCATGTGATTTAACACTAATATTCACATCTGCATGTGATTAACACCCATAGTTCACATCGTCATGTGACCAACGCCCAAAGGGTTTACTAGAGTCAATAATCTAGTTCACATTGATATGTGATTAACACCCAAAGAGTACTAAGGTGTGATCATTTTTTGCTCATGAGAGAAGTTTAGTCAACGGGTCATTCACATTCAGAGCCGTATGTATTTTGCAAATATTCTGTGTCTACAATGCTCTACACGGAGCTACTCTAGCTAATTGCTCCCACTTTCAATATGTATCCAGATTGATACTTAGAGTCATCTGGATCAGTGTCAAAACTTGCATCGATGTAACCCTTTACGACGAACCTCTTGTCACCTCCATAATCGAGAAACATATCCTTATTCCACTAAGGATAATTTTGACCAATGTCCAGTGATCTACTCCTAGATCACTATTGTACTCCCTTGCCAAACCAGGGCAGGGTATACAATAGGTCTGGTCCATAGCATGGCATACTTTTATAGAACCTATGACTGAGGCATAGGGAATGACTTTCATTCTCTTTCTATTGTCTGCCGTGGTCGGGATTTGAGTCTTACTCAATTTCACACCTTTGCAACACAGGCAAGAACTCTTTCTTTGACTGTTCCACTTTGAACTACTTCAAAATCTTGTCAAGGTATGTACTAATTAAAAATCTTATCAAGCATCTTGATCTATCTCGATAGATCTTGATGCTTAATATGTAAGTAGCTTTACTGAGGTCTTTCTTTTGAAGAACTCCTTTCAAACACTCCTTTTTGCTTTCCAGAAAAATTCTACATCATTTCTGATCAACAATATGTCACTCACATATACTTATCAGAAAGGTTGTAGTGCTCCCACTCACTTTCTTGTAAATACAGGCTTCACCACAAGTCCGTATAAAACTATATGCTTTGATCAACTTATCGAAGCGTATATTCCAACTCCGAGATGCTTGCACCAGTCCATAGATGGATTGCAGGAGCTTGCACACTTTGTTAACACCTTTTGGATCGACAAAACCTTCTGGTTGCATCATATACAACTCTTCTTCCAGAAATCCATTCAGGAATGCAGTTTTGACATCCATTTGCCAAATTTCATAATCATAAAATGCGCCAATTGCTAACATGATTCGGACAGACTTAACTTGTCAAAAACCTTTCACAACAAGCCGAGCTTTATATATAGTAACACTACTATCAGTGTCCGTCTTCCTCTTGAAGATCCATTTATTCTCTATGGCTTGCCGATCATCGGGCAAGTCCACCAAAGTCCACACTTTGTTCTCATACATGGATCCCATCTCAGATTTCATGGCCTCAAACCATTTCGTGGAATCTGGGCTCATCATCGCTTCCTCATAGCCCGTAGGTTTATCATGGTCTAGTAACATGACTTCCAGAATAGGATTACCGTACCACTCTGGTGCGGATCATACTCTGGAAGACCTACGAGGTTCTGTAGTAACTTGATTTGAAGTTTCATGATCATCATCATTAGCTTCCTCACTAATTGGTGTAGGCATCACTGGAACTGATTTCAGTGATGAACTATTTTCCAATTCAGGAGAAGGTACTATTACCTCATCAAGTTCTACTTTTCTCCCACTCACTTCTTTCGAGAGAAACTCCTTCTCTAGAAAGGATCCATTCTTAGCAACGAATATTTTGCCTTCGGATCTGTGATTAGAAGGTGTACCCAATAGTCTCCTTTGGGTATCCTATGAAGATGCATTTCTCCGATTTGGGTTCGAGCTTATCAGGTTGAAACTTTTTCACATAAGCATCACAACTCCAAACTTTAAGAAATGACAACTTAGGTTTATTGCTAAACCATAGTTCATACAGTTTCGTCTCAACGGATTTAAATGGTGCCCTATTTTAACATGAATGAAGCTATCTCTAATGCATAACCCTAAAACGATGTTGGTAAATCGGTAAGAGACATCACTGATCGCACCATATCAAATAAAGTGCGGTTATGACATTCGGACACACCGTTACGCTATGGTGTTCCAGGTGGCATGAGTTTGTGAAACTATTTCACATTATTTTAACTGATGGCCAAACTCGTAACTCAAATATTCATCTCCACGATCAGATTGTAGAAACTTTATTTTCTTGTTACGATGATTTTCCACTTTACTCTGAAATTCTTTGAACCTTTCAACTGTTTCAGACGTATGTTTCATAAAGTAGATATACCCATATCTGCTCAAATCATCTGTGAAGGTCAAAAAATAATGATACCCGCCACGAGCCTTAATACTCATTGGTCTGCATACATCAGTATGTATTATTTCCAACAAGTCAGTAGCTCGTTCCATTGTTCCGGAGAACAGAGTTTTAGTCATCTTGCCCAAAAGGCACGGTTCGAGCATCAAATGATTCATAACCAAGTGATTCCGAAAATCCATATTTATGGAGTTTCTTCATGCGCTTTACACCGATATGACCCAAACGGCAGTGCCACAAATAAGTTGCACTATCATTATTAACTTTGCATCTTTTGGCATCAATATTATGAATATGTGTATCACTATGATCGAGATCCAACAAACTATTTTCATTGGGTGTATGACCATTGAAGGTTTTATTCATGTAAATAGAACAACAATTATTCTCTGACTTTAAATGAATAACCGTATTGCAATAAACATGATCAAATCATATTCATGCTCAACGCAAACGCCAAATAACATTTATTTAGGTTTAACACTAATCCCTAAAGTATAGGGAGTGTGTGATGATGATCATATCAATTTTGGAACTACTTTCCAACACTCATCGTCACTTCCCCTTCAACTAGTCTCTGTTTATTCTGTAACTCCTGTTTTGAGTTACTAATCTTAGCAACCGAACAAGTATCAAATACTCAGGGGCTACTATAAACACTAGTAAGGCACACATCAATAACCTGTATATCAAATATACCCTTGTTCACTTTGCCATCCTTCTTATCCACCAAATATTGAGGGCATTTCCGTTTCCAGTGACCCTTTCCTTTGCAGTGTAAGCACTCAGTTTCAGGCTTTGGTCCAGCTTTGGGCTTTTTCGCTGGAGTGACAACTTGCTTGTCATTCTACTTGAAGTTCCTTTTCTTTCCCTTTGCCCTTTTCTTGAAACTAGTGGTCTTGTCAATCATCAACACTTGATGCTCTTTTCTTGATTTCTACCTTCGTCGATTTCAACATCACAAAGAGCTCGGGAATCATTTTCGTCATCCCTTGCATACTATAGTTCATCACGAAGTTCTAGTAACTTGGTGATGGTGACTAGAGAACTCTGTCAATCACTATCTTATCTGGAAGATTAACTCCCACTTGATTCAAGCGATTGTAGTACCCAGACAATCTGAGCACATGCTCACTAGTAATTCTCCTCCATCTTTTAGCTATAGAACTTGTTGGAGACATCATATCTCTCAACTCGGGTATTTGCTTGAAATATTAACTTCAACTCCTGGAACATCTCATATGGTCCATGACGTTCAAAACGTCTTTGAGGTCCCGATTCTAAGCCGTTAAGCATGGTGCACTAAACTATCAAGTAGTCATCATATTGAGCTAGCCAAACGTTCATAACGTCTGCATCTGCTCCTGCAATAGGTCTGTCACCTAGCGGTGCATCAAGGACATAATTCTTCTATGCAGCAATGAGGATAAACCTCAGATCATGGATCTAATCCACATCATTGCTACTAACATCTTTCTACATAGTTTTTCTCTAGGAACATATAAAAAATAAACATATGGAAGCAACAATGCGAGCTATTGATCTACAACATAATTTGCAAAATACTATCAGGACTAAGTTCATGATAAATTAAAGTTCAATTAATCATATTACTTAAGAACTCCCACTTAGATAGACATCCCTCTAATCATCTAAGTGATCACGTGATCCAAATCAACTAAACCATAACCGATCATCACGTGAAATGGAGTAGTTTTCAATGGTGAACATCACTATGTTGATCATATCTACTATATGATTCACGCTCGACCTTTCGGTCTCAGTGTTCCGAGGCCATATCTGCATATGCTAGGCTCGTCAAGTTTAACCTGAGTATTCTGCGTGTGCAAAGCTGGCTTGCACCCGTTGTAGATGGACGTAGAGCTTATCACACCTGATCATCACGTGGTGTCTGGGCACGAAGAACTTTGGCAATGATGCATACTCAGGGAGAACACTTTTATCTTGAAATTTAGTGAGAGATCATCTTATAATGCTCCCGTCAATCAAAGCAAGATAAGATGCATAAAAGATAAACATCACATGCAATCAATATAAGTGATATGATATGGCCATCATCATCTTGTGCTTGTGATCTCCATCTCCAAAGCACCGTCATAATCACCATCGTCACCGGTGCGACAACTTGATCTTCATCGTAGCATTGTTGACGTCTCGCCAACTATTGCTTCTACGACTATCGCTACCGCTTAGTGATAAAGTAAAGCAATTACAGGGCGATTGCATTGCATACAATAAAGCGACAATCATATGGCTCCTGCCAGTTGCTGATAACTCGGTTACAAAACATGATCATCTCATACAATAAAATATAGCATCACGTCTTGACCATATCACATCACAACATGCCCTGCAAAAACAAGTTAGACGTCCTCTACTTTGTTGTTGCAAGTTTTACGTGGCTGCTACGAGCTGAGCAAGAACCGTTCTTACCTACGCATCAAAACCACAATGATAGTTCATCAAGTTAGTTATGTTTTAACCTTCTCAAGGACCGGGCGTAGCCACACTCGGTTCAGCTAAAGTTGGAGAAACTGACACCCGCCAGCCACCTGTGTGCAAAGCACGTCGGTAGAACCAGTCTCGCGTAAGCGTACGAGTAATGTCGGTCCGGGCCGCTTAATCCAACAATACCGCCGAACCAAAGTATGACATGCTGGTAAGCAGTATGACTTGTATCGCCCACAACTCACTTGTGTTCTACTCATGCATATAACATCTACGCATAAAATCAGGCTCGGATGCCACTGTTGGGGAACGTAGTAATTTCAAAATTTTCTTACGCACACGCAAGATCATGGTCATGCATAGCAATGAGAGGGAAGAGTGTTGTCCACGTACCCTCATAGCAATGAGGATTGAGTCGTACGTCCTCACGATCCGACCGATCAAGTACCGAGCGTACGGCACCTCCGAGTTCAGCACACGTTCAGCTCGATGACGTCCCACGACCTCCGATCCAGCAGAGCTTTGCAGGAGAGTTCCGTCAGCACGACAGCGTGATGACGGTGTTGATGATGCTACCGATGCAGGGCTTCACCTAAGCACCGCTATGATATTACCGAGGTGAAATATGGTGTAGGGGGGCACCGCACACGGCTAAGAGATCAAGAGATCAACTGTCATGTCACCAAGGGGTGCCCCCCTCCCCGTATATAAAGGCGTGGGGGAGGGGGAGGGCCGGCCCTCTCTATGGCGTGCCCTAGGGGGAGTCCTACTCCCACCGGGAGTAGGATTCCCCCCCTTCCAAGTAGTACGAGTAGGAGTCAAGGAAAGGGGAGAGAGAAGCGAAGGAAGGAGGGGGCGCAGCCCCTCCCCCTAGTCCAATTCAGACTAGGCCTTGGGGGCGCCCAACCTCTCCTCTCTCTTTCCCCTAAAGCCCAATAAGGCCCATATACTCCCCGGCGAATTCCCGTAACTCTCCGGTATTCGGAAAAATACCCGAATCACTCGGAACCTTTCCGATGTCCGAATATAGTCGTCCAATATATTGATCTTTATGTCTTGACCATTTTGAGACTCCTTGTCATGTCCCTGATCTCATCCGGGACTCCAAACTACCTTCGGTACATCAAAACACATAAACTCATAATATAATTATCATCAAACTTTAAGCGTGCGGACCCTACGGGTTCGAGAACAATGTAGACATGACCGAGACACGTCTCCGGTCAATAACCAATAGCGGAACCTGGATGCTCATATTGGCTCCCACATATTCTACGAAGATCTTTATCAGTCAAACCACATAACAACATACATTGTTCCCTTTGTTATTGGTATGTTACTTGCCCGAGATTCGATCGTCGGTATCTCAATACCTAGTTCAATCTCGTTACCGGCAAGTCTCTATACTCGTTCTGTAATACATCATCCCGCAACTAACTCATTAGTTGCAATGCTTGCAAGGCTTAAGTGATGTGCATTACCGAGTGGGCCCAGAGATACCTCTCCGACAATCGGAGTGACAAATCCTAATCTCGAAATACGCCAACCCAACAAGTACCTTCGGAGACACCTGTAGAGCACCTTTATAATCACCCAGTTACGTTGTGATGTTTCGTAGCACACAAAGTGTTCCTCCGGTAAACGGGAGTTGCATAATCTCATAGTCATAGGAACATCTATAAGTCATGAAGAAAGCATTAGCAACATATTAAACGATCAAGTGCTAAGCTAACGGAATGGCTCAAGTCAATCACATCATTCTCCTAATGATGTGATCCCGTTAATCAAATGACAACTCTTTGTCTATGGCTAGGAAACATAACCATCTTTGATTAATGAGCTAGTCAAGTAGAGGCATACTAGTGACACTCTGTTTGCCTATGCATTCACACATGTATCATGTTTCTGGTTAATACAATTCTAGCATGAATAATAAAAATTTATCATGAAATAAGGAAATAAATAATAACTTTATTATTGCCTCTAGGGCATATTTCCTTCAATAAAAATATAGGGGTTTTACCATATTGATTGGATCTATCCCTCTACATCATGTCATCTTTCTTAGGGCGTTACTCCGTTCTTTGTTAACTTAATACACTAGATGCATGTTGGATAGTGGTCGATGTGTGGAGTAATAGTAGGAGATGCAGGCAGGAGTCGGTCTAATTGTGACGAACGCGATGCCTATATTCATGATCATTGCCTTAGATATCGTCATAACTATGCGCTTTTCTATCAATTGATCAACGGTAATTTGTTTGCCCACTGTATGCTTTCTTCAAGAGAGAAGCCTCGAGTGAACCCTATGGCCCCCGGCTCTATTTTCCTTCATATTATTTTCAGATCTATAAAACCAAAAAAACCAAAATACCTTGCTGCAATTTATTTACATTTACTTCATTTTACACTTTTACTTATCTTTTATACCTATCTTTATCAGATCTCACTCTTGATAGTGACCGTGAAGGATTGACAACCCCATTTTTTGCGTTGTGTGCAAGTGTTTGTTAGTTTGTGTAGGTGCATCTATTGGGGACTTGCTTGTGCCTCCAACTGGATTGATACCTTGGTTCTAAACTGAGGGAAATACTTATCTCTACTTTGCTGCATCACCCTTTCCTCTTCAAGGGAAAAATCAACGCAAGCTCAAGAAGTAGCAGGTTGTCAATCCCTCGGTGGTTATGCAAGGATTAAATCTCATAGTGATAGATAGATAAACAAAAACAGAAAATAAAACTAAAGGTAAATAAATTGTAGCAAAGTATTATTGGTTTTTTATAAATGATTAAAATAGACTGGGGGGCATAGTTTTCACTAGAGGCTTCTCTCTTGAAAATAGCATACGGTGGGTAAACAAATTACTATTGGGAAATTGATAGAAAAGGGAATAATCATGATAATATCCAAGGCAATGATCATGTGTATAGGCATCACGTCTGAGACAAGTAGACCGACTCCTGCCTGCATCTACTAATATTACTCCACACATCGACCGCTATCCAGCATGCATCTAGAGTATTAAGTTCATAAATAATGGAGTAACGCCTTAAGCA
The DNA here is from genome assembly GCF_002162155.2 of Triticum dicoccoides. NCBI lineage: Eukaryota > Viridiplantae > Streptophyta > Magnoliopsida > Poales > Poaceae > Triticum > Triticum dicoccoides. Next base: position 134,968,568 of record NC_041389.1, read on the forward strand.
AGATACCATGATGTAGACAAAGTAGACTCAATCAATATGAATAAAGCCCATCATTTTACCCTTAATGCCAACAATACAAATATGTGTCTTGTCCCATTCTGTCGCTGGCATATAGATTACCACAGGATTGAACCCATCACAAAGTACCTCCCCCATTGCAAGATAAATCAATCTTGTTGGCCAGACTAAATCAATAGATCAGAGAGAAATACTAAGATTTAATAATAATGCATAAAAGAGTTCAGAGAAGACTCAGATAATATTCATGGATAATCAGATCATGAACCCACAATTCATCGGATCCCAGCAAACACATCGCAAAAGAAGATTACATCAGATAGAACTCCAAGAACATTGAGGAGAACATTGTATTGATGATCAAAGAGAGAGAAGAAGACATATAGCTACTAGCTATGGACCCATAGGTCTGTGTTAAACTACTCACACATCATCGGAAGGGCGGCAAGGTTGATGTAGAGCCCCCCCCCACCCCACGGTCGATTCCCCCTCCAGCAGAGTGCCGAAAAAGGCCTCCAAATGGGATCTCATGAGAACAAAAACTTGCGCCGGCAGAAAAAGTATTTCGTGTGGCTCTCTGGTGTGTCGGGAATATTTGAGAATTTATAGAGGCGGAATTAGGTCAAGATGTGCGACGAGGGGCCCACAAGCCTGGGGGTACCCCCTAGGGTGCGCCTCCCGAGCTTGTCGCTCCCTCGTGGCTCGTCAGGTCTTAGCCTGAACCTTCTAGGGTCTCTTCCGGTCCAGAAAAAATTAATCCAAAGTTTTTTCTCCTTTGGATTCTGTTTGATATTGATTTCTGGAAAATCCAAAAACAAGCAAAAAATAGTAACTGGCACTAGAACTACGTTAATAGCTTAGTCTTGAAAATGATATACAATTGCATAATAAACATCCAAGATAGCATGGAACAATCCAAAATTATAGATATGTTGGAGACGTATCAGCAGTCGTTTGACATCTTCGACCAGAAGCACAAGAAGAACAGAACGAACTACGGCCATTTTCCAAGCCGGCGGATTCAATAAGCCCGAGGAAGGAGGTATTTCACCCCTATCTCTCTCTTTTCTTGTTCTTATTCCTCCAAACCTCTTAAAACCCTAGAAAAACTTTGACTGATCTCTTTACTCATTAGTTTTCAGTTTGAATCCTTTATTATGATTGATCTATCGTATGTTTCTCCTCCGATCCCGAACTTATTTTTCGCGAATCCTTGTTCTACATGCCTAGCATTTCCATGACTAGGAGATGCATATTTTTGATTCAAACTTGAGTTTGGCATGTATTTGTTAATGTTTTTAGAGGAGTATAATGATATGAGTACCGTAGGATCATAAGTGTTTTATGTTGGACTGAAAAATTGTTCTGTAGATGTTTACATGGAGGTCTTCTCGCATTCGCGGTGAATCGAGTTCATCCACCGCACAACCACAATAAATTTTCACTCAGGGGATTGTTTTCACCAACCATGGAGCAAGGAAGAAGTTCCAAAAGCTCACTACAAGGAAGATCGAAGCAACCAAATGGGCTTGTGTGAATACTCTCGCCAAGCTAGGTATCACTCATGACTTTAATTTGCTTTGTCATAATGTCGGGTTGCACCGTTTTGTTTATCAGGGATCTGAGACCTATGAACGATTGACACTTGAGTTTCTTATTACTCTCTCGCACACTGTTGGGTTAGTGCCAAATGCATATGAGGAGGAGAGGATCACTTTTCTTCTCCTTGACCAAGACTTTAACATTACTTTTGTTGAGTGGTGCAACTACTTTGGCTTCCCCAACAATGATGTTGATATTAGATATGTTTATGATTTCACTGACCTGCATCCGAGGCAATTCTTAGGATGAGTCATCATCGATCTAAGCAAAGAGCCAGTTGCATTGGAAGTCCTGCTATATGTTATTTCTACTATGTTATCACTAACTTGTTGCAGGCACGAGGAGAAGTTTCAAAGGTAAATGATGAGAACACACTAGTTCTTGGGAAAGCAGCAAACTTGGATGTCGGTTATTCGCTCAGCTTAGGGGCAATACTTTTTCTATACCTCACGCATCAAGCAAATCATGCACAAGGAGATATCGTGTGTGGAGGAATGGTCACCATGTTGGCCAACTCCCTTGGCCTTGACTACAGTCATCTCCGCCCCATTGTCGGTAATTCCGTTTTAACATTCGTGTTCTTACTAGCGTTGGTATGGTAGTAGTTCGTAATGCCTGCCATTGTATCAAAATTATGGAGTGGCGTACTTGTTACTCACACCTATGCCTAACCGTTTCTCCATCGAGAATGGACAATTGCATTATGTTGCACAGGAAGGAGATGCAACTTTTGACAAAGAAGGGCAAGAACCTGAACAATTAGATGAAGAAGAGCTCGCCATCGACAAAGAGGAAGAGCAGCCCCAATAAGACTACACCACCTACGTGGACCTCAACAACCTTTAGGGCTCTATTGATGATATGATCAAACCTCGCGCCATCCCTAAGGAGCACGTCCGCCTAAATAAACATGAACTTCTCCAACTGGATCCAAGAGTGGACTCCTGACCAACTGTCGTAATGATCTCGTTGGTTTGGGCTTGCAAAAGCGTAAGCTTGGGGGAGGTTATCACCACTTCTACATCGAGATGTGGCGGTATTTGAATAAGTTGTAATGAGGTTGTACTTAAGATCTAGGAGCTTCAAAACACTTGTGTTGGTCTGTTCCAACACTTTACTTTTCATTTGCTTTTTCCTTTGCAATTTTTTGGTTGCAAGTTTGTTTTCAAAAACCCAAAAAACAAAAAAAATATAGAATAATCTTTCCTTTGCTCTTGTTCTTATTTATCCCTTGGAGTTCATTTGCATTTTATTTCAGAGGAGTTGATCTATGAGAGGACAACGAGGAATGCAAGAGTAAGGAAGAGAAGTGTGTAAATACGCAACCGTGAAGGTATGTCCTACAACCCTCGTCTTTTACACTTGGATACTTAGAGTAGATGTAGTAGTTGTATGTGTAATATGTGTGGATGGGAGTGAGTCTTGATAGTTGATACAAAGGTTTTGCTCTAGTAGTTGAAATAATTTTGCAGCCTTTGTTTTCTTTAGTTTAGACAACTAAGACTTGCCGTGGGACAGTTTTGAAAATGAAATGAAATTAACCAAGTATAACTTTGCACAAAATAAAGTCTTTCAAGACTTGGGAGTTGAGGAATTGTAGGAAAGTGATGATTAAACATGCTCAACCCCATGTTGTTAACTTTAGTAGACTTGATAGCACTTGTGGGTTAAATTGTCTAGAGGAACTTAGTTGAAAGGTAGTTGAGATTATGCCAAAAATCTGTGTTGTATATCTCAATATGGTGTTACAGCCCTCGGTTGGTACCATGGCCTTTGCTACTATATGCATGTTTATGTGTGTAAATATAGCTTCATCACCCTTCTTGATATTATGCTGAGGACTCCGCTGGCTAATGAACAACCCACCAAGAGCGGTAGCTCGGATTTCAGCTATGAGTTTGTTACCTATGTAGTGGCAACACTACAAACGAATATTATTCGGCTTTCTCTTGAATGGGAGTGTATACGGTAAATAAAGGTGACTAATTAAAATAGCTCAAAAGATATATTATTGCTAAAGGTCCATAGTTCCCAAACATTAAGCACAACGAAAACCTATTCATGATCACTTATTTGGCATACTCTCCTTCACGTGACAATTAAAGTTCCAGCAAAAACAATGATTGAAACAAAGTATTTAATAGCACTTGAGCATATGTTTCACTACATGCTTTCTACTCCCTAACCGATGTTTTCATGGCTCTATTTTAGGAAATTTTTCCTTCTATTCCCGGCAAGCAAGTGTTGTCTAGATTAAACTAAATGAAGTGTTGCAAAGTTGTTTTATCTAGTAGATCAGAAATTTTGTGTTGGTTATCTTTGCTTCACTAACACTTGCACTATAACCATGCCACTTCTATATCTATGATAAGTTTTCAGGTGGAGAAGCGGAGGGCTATCTAGGCATACCGATCGTAAGTGACCCAAAACCTTCTCGTTATTTTGATTTGAACAACTGAGTTCTTTATGATTCGGATTTCACTCTATGTTGCTCGAGGACGATCAAGTTTAATATTGGGTGAGTTGACGAGTGATATTTTTTTGCACTCATTTTGACCTTGTTTGAAGCGGGATATTTCATTGAAAGAGATATATTCGTTCTGGTATTGCCACTAATGATTACTGAATGCAAATGATTCCACAAATCCTCTCTTTGATATTTTTTCCAAATAAAATGGGATAAAAAGGGAATATATCACGTGGGAGAAAGGAAAGGAAGGAAAATGGAGAAGAAATAAATCATCAGGAGACATCAGAAGGCCTCCGGAGCGAAAGACGACATTCCATGCGACCACACTAGTCGCATGAGCGGTCGTTTGGCATGGAAACCGAGGCAGGTTGTCCACCTGAACAACTTCTACTAAGGAGACCCCGTCTAAATGTCAACAGAACGAGCAAAGGAGGAGCAACGAGCATAGACACAACCCATTCATCATCATTTTCATCCATAAACCCTAGCCACTGCCATTTTCACCTTCATAGCCATCTCCATCACCATAGCCCTCTCTCATCTAATTCATACTTGTAATCATGCATCGCACATCGCATCTATTATAAGACATATTGCAATCAATCAATCTCAAGATGTGTTCTTCAATGATTTCTTCTCGCGATCTGATCTCCATGTGTGAGTAGTCTGGCAAGGTATGGGATGAGGCATGAGCCTTGCAGCCCCAAGTATTTGGCAAAGGGATCAATGGAAGTCTTTGACACAATGTCTCATATGTGTAAAATAAAATTGCATCATGAAGTATCTCTTGTCTTGTCCTCGATATTCATCCTTGTAGGTACCCAGGATCATGGATCGAGCACCGGTGAGGCTAGCAGCAAGGGGACCGTGAAGTGTTATACCGAACACCGATGACAGTAAGGTTTAGTAGGGTAACATGGAACATATCCTTGGGGATTCATGAGTTGTAGTCATTGAACGCCCAAAGCTTTTGTCTGATATTATTATCTTAATTATCGGGGCAACCCCGCGAGACAGATAGGGACTTCGATAGGACAACTAATTCTTGATGTAGGACTCATGCCGGTCAGGATGTTATTTGGACACATCCCCATTCCAGACAAAGCAAGCACCTCTTGATGGGTGACTTCCTGGGCACAAACTACCATTTTTATCCCAACATCAATACATGGTTGTAAGCATTAAGACCTCATCCCCGTACCTTCTTTTTATTGTAAGTGTTTGAATCACTATTTGCTTTGATCTGATCAAAAACTGGATTCGACACTTTGACAAAAGCTTGTTAGAGATCATCGCTTCAAGGGAGTCTTCCTCTCATTGGTTTGATAGGCAGGGTCACCTCTGGGGAAATAGGTGCGGGATACCCTTTCTTGTTCCAATACCGGATCAATAAAAAGGAGATATCAAGCCCTTTTTATGGTGTCGTTGCCGGGGAGGACTTTAGTATTCCTAGTCCTTGTGTTTAGAGTTTTTGTTGAAGTTATTTTTTAGTTTTTATCTTACTTTTTCTGTTTTAGTTTAAGTTTCATTTTATTGCAAGTACTGTCAGTAGACAAATCCAAAAAGTTACTATGGCTCGTAATCTTGGGAGTTTTGCCACTCCTAGCAACAATTTCATGCGTGAACTAATAGCACAACCTGATGTTGCAGTTGTAGAATATGAGATCAAACCGAGCTTAGTTTCCATGGTTCAACAGGACCAGTTTGGAGGCTCTGCTTCTGAGGATGCAGGTATGCAATTACATAATTTTACTGAACTGTGCAACATGACACGCATAAGGATTATGATCCAGATGCTTTGAAACTTCGCTTATTTCCTTTCTTGTTGAGAGGAAAAGCTAAAGAATGGCTTTTAGCTTTGCCTAAAGGCAGTATTACTTCTTGGGATGCTTGTTGCAGTATTTTTTATCTAAGTTTTGTCCACGTGCAAAAATTATGCAATACATTATCAGATTACATGTTTCAAGCAAGAGGAAAGTGAGCCACCAGTGCTTGCGTGGGACAGAATGGAAGAAGCAATAAGAAAATGCCCCAACCATGAAATGGAGGAGCGGTTAATCCTTCATATGTTTTATAATAGCTTGAACCATATCTCAAAAGTTATGCTTGATACAGCTGCGGGAGGAACAATCATGGGAAAAACCATGAAAGATGTCAAGAAGATACTAGATGATATGCAAGAGAATCATGCCCAATAGCACGTTGAGAGAACTGACACGTCTCCAACATATCTATAATTTATAACGTATTCATGCTATTATATTATCCATCTTAGATGTTTTATATGCATTTATATGCTATTTTATATGATGTTTGGGACTAACCTATTAACCTAGAGCCCAGTGCCAGTTTTTGTTTTTTTCCTTGTTTTTGAGTTTTACAGAAAAGGGATACCAAGCGGAGTCCAATTGACGTGCCAATTTTTGATGATTTTTTATGGACCAGAAGAAGCCCACGGAGCATCGGAGATGGACCAGAAGAGTCCTGTCGGGGATATACCCCGCGGTGTAAACCGGCCGAAAGTTAATCCGGCCGGACTTGGCGGTTTATCTGAAGACCCGTCCTGACCTTGGCGGTTTACAAGCAATCCGCTTGGTCGTTATGGTTCACTGGTAACCCGGCGGGCGGATCAGACGGATGACAAGGCCCAAGGCCTAGAAGGCCGGTTCAACTATTGTGGGCCGGTTTAAGAGGAAAGGAATATTTACCTTACAAAGAGTTAAGACCAGGACTTGTATCCAGTTTGTATTAGAGATAGACTAGTCCTAATCCTAATAGGACTCCACATGTAAACCGCCCCTTCAACATATATAAGGAGGGGCAGGGCTCCCCAAAGAGGGACAAGCGACAAGCTACAAGCAAGAAGAAACAATCTTAGGGCTAGACACAAAGAGGAGAGCCGGTTTACGGTGACTCCCTCGTGATGATAATGAGATCTAGCCTCAAACAGCATGTAGGGTTTTTACCGGATGATGTTTCCCGGGGCCCGAAGCTGTCTAAATCCCTGTCTTGTGTTGCGTCTCTCGATTCTGCTCAACCCCTCTCAAGCTACCACATAGATGCGTTGGCCTCGTGACTAAGTCCTGACACTAAGGACATCTGACGTGACAATTCCACGACAGTTGGCGCCCACCGTGGGGCCCGCGCACGGTGGTGTTGAGCTCTTGGTGGGATCTTTTCAAGGGATAGAGAAGTCCGTAATCTTTCGGATGAAGAAACACCGGTTTACAAGGATCCGCATCAGCTTTGTGTTCACGGATGCGGTTTTACGATCTATGAAGTTTAAGTTCAAAAAAGTTAGGGCAGCGTCGACCGCCACTACAAATCAGCGAGATCAACAGAATCACAAGTCGCCTCTACCACGGCCGGCTTCAACAACAACGTCGACATCCACTGTTGACAAATTTCGGAGTCCATCACGCCCGACTTCACCAACATCGTGATCTTCTTCGACTCGAGCTAAGAAGGCTCGGATCATGCCACCTCCGGTTCAGCAATCTCACGCTGCGAAGTCTTCAAAATTCTGGCTCTCGCCGCTGTCTCCAGTCGTCAGTCAGGTTACCTGCTTACGACTCCTGCTGGACCATCTCCGACTTCGCTGGCTTATGCCACATCATAAAAACAAGCTAAGTCACTTTTACATTTAAATTTCATTTTTTTCCAGCCAATTAAATATATCTGGCACCTTTGAGTTAATCTTGGGGGCTATCATTTCTTCTCATAAAGTTGAGTCGTAAGGTTACCAAAGAGGACTATTTGCCACGATGCACAGTTCAAACATGGGTGCCCTACATATCAGCGAAATAATTTTATGTTCATTCTTTACTAAGTCAGATGCAACTCGTAACCGACCAAGTAGTGGGTATGGTATTGTCAATAGATTCTGATGCTTTTCATGGACTTTGTCGACCCTGAATATATCATATTCCACGAAAAAAGTCCACGCGTGAGCCTACTTCGTCGAGTCAAACGATTAACAACTTGAACACAAGTTAACAAAGTCATCAAAATTATTATTTAATTTTGTTTTATATATCACGAACGGTGTAATGCATACATGTGTTTTATTTCAGGAACAAAGAGCTTGAAGATGACTCCTCGAGTCGCCTCAAGCCCCGGGGGCTATCAAGTCAGAATTTGTGAAAAAATGGATTTTGTTCGTTACCAAAACACAAAGTTCACATACTCTCTCGTCCGCGTCGGTTTACAACACCGCGGCCGGTTCATCTGTTTGAGCCGCCTATGATGCTGAGGTCATCTTTTCCGTCCATTTCTCATGGCCTGGTCTACATCAACATACCGGGCCGTACCTATCTGCATGGGCTGTTTATTGAAGTATGAGAAAGTCACAGCTTGGGTAGCCCGGCTTTCTTTCAAATTGGAGGCAAATTACTATCAACCGCCGTTTGCACTGGATGGCTCAATGGGCAGGCGCACAAGTCGCCGCCACTACAGTTTGGTTAACTTCAAATCGCCAGTTGGAAGGAACCATTGGCCGAGTTGCTGACACGGCTCATACGGGATCATTTATAACCCGCCGCAGTCACCTCAACCTTCTGTGGATTTACATCGTGCTATCAACACCAAAGATATACAAGTTATGTCGGTTTTATATCATGGTCAAATATGAAGAGTTTCAAGCCAACTCCTCGAGTCACCTTGAGACTCGGGGGCTACGATGACATGACTCAGCAAATCTTGCTAGTTTCAGCAAATTTAAGAACCCCAGGACGATGGAGGGAAAAGATAACCCGGTCCAGGAGGCTACTGTTATTTGAAGGCCGTTAGAAAATTTCTGGCTTAGAAAGTATATGACAGTTACAAAATTCCGGCTCAATGAAGAAGATCCAGGTCATTAGAAAGGATTCCGGTTTAAGATCCGGCTCAAGGGAAGTCAGTCTCATTGAAGCTCTCAAATATCTGGTTTACAATCCGGTTCAAGGGAAATCTGTTCTCCCACAAAGCTTTGAAGCTCTCAATATCCGGTTCAAGATCCCGGTTCAAGAAGAATTTATCTCTTGCAAAAAAAAGGTTAAAAATTACTGAAGAGGACCTGCTGCCATGATGCGCGGTTCAAACATGGGTATCCTGCCTTATTGGTCTAACATATTATTGATCACATGGGGGCTTCTACTTCATAAAGTGGGGTCTCTGTTCTTTTTTACATCATGCGCGGTTACACGGAGGTTCTGTCTTAAAGCGGCCTCCGGTTTACCTCTTGGGTTAGCTTTTCAAAGCACCATGTTATGTCACTTGGGGGCTTGGTCGTGTCCGAACCAATGCAACACCCTTTGATAGGCGAAAGCCACCAGATCACTTGGGGACATGGTCAAGTCTAAACCACTCACGCCTCTTGATCGGCCTAAGGCCACAGAATCACTTGGGGGCTTGGTCGAACCCGAACCATTGCCATGCCTTTTGATCGGCATAAATGCCACGGTTTCATTTGGGGACATGGTCAAGTCTGAACCAGTCACGCCTCTTGATCGGCCTAAGGCCAAAGAGTCACTTGGGGGCTTGGTCGAACCCGAACCATTGCCATGCCACTTGACCGGCATAAATGCCACGGTTTCAGTTGGGGACCTGGCTGACTTGAACCATAGCTACACCTATTGGGAGCTTGGTCGTGTCCGACCATGGTAACACCATCTGATCGGCTCAGTAAAGCCTCCTTTTTTTGCAAACGGTTTTATCATTGCCTTTGCTTCCATATTTTTTCATAATTGTTATTTGATTTTTGTTGCGTTTTTTAAACCGACAACGTTTTAATCCGGTTCAACTGTCAATTACAAATTGACGGAACACGGTCAAATCTTAATCCGGGGGCCACCTGCCCAGTTTGATTTTCTATTATCATCCTATTATGGAGTAAACCGGCGTTCATTAACCCGGCTTGACTTTCAACTACAAGTTGTCAATACAGGATCAAGTTATAATCCGGAGACTAACAGCCCAGTCTGGTTTGACTACGAGTCGCCAGTATTATATATGGTTAAACCGGTGTTTATCACAACCCGGTACGGTTTATCATCAACCGGCACAGTATGAAAGGAGTTATCATTACTCAAGATTGGGGTTATCACTCTTACTACAAAAAGTTGGTCAAACCAGCAATGTGATTCAATATCACAGGTATGATATATTTCATATTTGATTATTCTTGACCCGTCCGGCGGTAAACCGCCAGGACACTTTAAACTTATTGTATACAGAAACAGGTTGAATAAAGCATGATTATAAATCGCCGGCGTTTATTAAACCGGTCTGGCTTTGGACTATACGTCGCCAGTATATATTTGGATTGCGCCATTGGAATCATGCGCTTATAAATGATTGGATTATATTATTCAAATAGCCAAACTTGGCTGAATTTTCATTATGATATTGGATGAATTTTTCATACCGGATTATATTATCTTGAATAGCCAACATGGCTGGATTTCCATTATGGTTATCAATAACCAATATTATGATTAAGGTTTTCAAAGTTGCTTTAGCGCAATGGCTATCATAGTATCAATGGATATAATTTATTCTACAATTGAAGGAATAGTCCCGAGTTGCTGCAGGCTTACAACCCGGCACTTGGGGGCTACATTATTTAAGTTGAGATTACATCAAATATGCAAGTCTCATGTCACTGCAAGCATGCACCATGACACTTGGGGGCTAATGCAAAGTCATTTTTTTTGCTCATCTTATTGAAGACCCGACTCATCATATCATAGTGAGCCGGCCCTTGGGGGCTACCAATTGCTCCTGTCAACAACTCAAGGTACACAAGTTAAATCCATTATGTTGAAGGGTCCACTGCTCAGTTGGTAAAGCACAAGGCTCTTAACCTTATGGACGTGGATTCAAGCCCATGATGGGGGTTACTGTTGGGTTTCGTAGTAATTTCAAAAATTTTCCTACGCGCACACAGGATCATGTGATGCATAGCAACGAGAGGAGAGTGTTGTCTACGTACCCAACGCAGACCGACTGCGGAAGCAATGACACGACGTAGAGGAAGTAGTCGTACGTCTTCACGATCCAACCGATCAAGCACCGAAACTACGGCACCTCCGAGTTCGAGCACACGTTCAGCTCGATGACGATCCCCGGACTCTGATCCAGCAAAGTGTCGGGGAAGAGTTTCGTCAGCACGACGGCGTGGTGACGATCTTGATGAACTACAGCAGCAGGGCTTCGCCTAAACTCCGCTACAGTATTATCGAGGAATATGGTGGCAGGGGGCACCGCACACGGCTAAGGAATCGATCACGTGGATCAACTTGTGTCAACTTGTGTGTTTAGAGGTGCCCCTGCCTCCGTATATAAAGGAGGAGAGGAGGGGAGGCTGGCCCGGCCAAAGAGGGAGGCGCAGGAGAGTCCTACTCCCTCTGGGAGTAGGATTCCTCCCCCCAATCCTAGTCCAACTAGGATTCCTCGGAGGGGAAGGGAGAGAGGGGGGCCGGCCACCTTCTCCTAGTCCTAATAGGACTAGGGGAGGGGAAAGAGGCGCAGCCACCTTGGGCTGCCCCTTTCTCCTTTCCACTAAGGCCCATGATGGCCCATATGGCTCCCGGGGGGTTCCGGTAACCTCCCGGTAACCCGGTAAAATCCCGATTTCACCCGGAACACTTCCGATGTCCAAACATAGGCTTCCAATATATCAATCTTTACGTCTCGCCCATTTCGAGACTCCTCGTCATGTCCGTGATCACATCCGGGACTCCGAACAACCTTCGGTACATCAAAATGCATAAACTCATAATATAACTGTCATCGTAACCTTAAGCGTGCGGACCCTACGGGTTCGAGAACAATGTAGACATGACCGAGACATGTCTCTGGTCAATAACCAATAGCGGGACCTGGATGCCCATATTGGCTCCTACATATTCTACGAAGATCTTTATCGGTCAGACCGCATAACAACATACGTTGTTCCCTTTGTCATCGGTATGTTACTTGCCCGAGATTCGATCGTCGGTATCCAATACCTAGTTCAATCTCGTTAACGGCAAGTCTCTTTACTCGTTCCTTAATACATCATCTCACAACTAACATATTAGTTGTAATGCTTGCAAGGCTTATGTGATGTGTATTACCGAGAGGGCCCAGAGATACCTCTCCGACAATCGGAGTGACAAATCCTAATCTCGAAATACGCCAACCCAACATCGACCATTGGAGACACCTGTAGTACTCCTTTATAATCACCCATTTACGTTGTGACGTTTGGTAGTACCCAAAGTGTTCCTCCGGTAAACGGGAGTTGCATAATCTCATAGTCGTAGGAACATGTATAAGTCATGAAGAAAGCAATAGCAACATACTAAATGATCAGGTGCTAAGCTAATGGAATGGGTCATGTCAATCAGATCATTCTACTAATGATGTGACCTCGTTAATCAAATAACAACTCATTGTTCATGGTTAGGAAACATAACCATCTTTGATTAACGAGCTAGTCAAGTAGAGGCATACTAGTGACACTCTGTTTGTCTATGTATTCACACATGTATTATGTTTCCGGAAAATACAATTCTAGCATGAATAATAAACATTTATCATGATTATAAGGAAATAAATAATAACTTTATTATTGCCTCTAGGGCATATTTCCTTCAGTTACATCATATGATGTTATTTTCATTGAAGTATATATCAAGTCCCAGCTCAATATTATCTTACTGAGCCGGTCCTTGGGGGCTACACATCATTGCTCAAATCTACATGATTATATTTACAGAGTCCCTACTCATTACTGCATAAATGACCCGGCACTTGGGGGCTACATAATATGGAGTGTTCAGTTTTTACTAATGACTGGGATGAACAACATGGATTTCTTCAAAAGTGGCAGTATTGATATTGAAGCAAGTCTTAAACCATAACTTTGTTTTGCTCAAGACTGGAGGCTACAGGTAATATGCATATAAGGAGAAATATTTTCAAAATTCTCAGTCTTGAGCAAACCAGATAACCCGGCGTTGGCAACAATCATAACCCGGAATTATCAGTTTTTATAACCAGGCAGTTTTGGCAATGATAAACCGGCAAGTTCTACATCTTCAAACCGGATGAATATCAGATGAGTATTTCAAGACCAAAATTTCTTAAACCGGCATTTTGGAAACCGATTCAAGTGGATTATTCTTCACAATATTTTTCTATGAGAGGCCAACATCAGCAATTTGAGTATGAAACTGGTTATTGATCCAGATTTTCTAGAAGGAGGGAATGACAAGGACTTAAGGATGATCAGGTGCCGGTCTACAAGAATTCTTAACCCGGAGCACAACCCGCCAAATTTGTTCTTGTGTTTATATTACGGATCAGTTTAACATGGATAAATCCAAATTAAACTGGGGGCTAATGTCGGGGATATACCCCGCGGTGTAAACCGACCGGAAGTTAATCCGGCCGGACTTGGCGGTTTATCTGAAGACCCGTCCTGACCTTGGCGGTTTACAAGCAATCCGCTTGGTCGTTATGATTCACTGGTAACCCGGCGGGCGGATCAGACGGATGACAAGGCCCAAGGCCTAGAAGGCCGGTTCAACTATTGTGGGCCGGTTTAAGAGGAAAGGAATATTTACCTTACAAAGAGTTAAGACCAGGACTTGTATCCGGTTTGTATTAGAGATAGACTAGTCCTAATCCTAATAGGACTCCACATGTAAACCACCCCTTCAACATATATAAGGAGGGGCAGGGCTCCCCAAAGAGGGACAAGCGACAAGCTACAAGCAAGAAGAAACAATCTTAGGGCTAGACACAAAGAGGAGAGCCGGTTTACGGCGACTCCCTCATGATGATAATGAGATCTAGCCTCAAACAGCACGTAGGGTTTTTACCGGATGATGTTTCCCGGGGCCCGAAGCTGTCTAAATCCATGTCTTGTGTTGCGTCTCTCGATTCCGCTCAACCCCTCTCAAGCTACCACATAGATGCGTTGGCCTCGCGACTAAGTCCTGACACTAAGGACATCTGACGTGACAATTCCACGACAAGTCCCGAGCCGTCCACGAGGGTGGAGGGCGCGCCCTACCCCCTGGGCATGCCCCCCTATCTCATGGACGACTCGGATACCCCCCTGACGTGAAATCGACGCCAAAAATTCCTATAAATACATAAACCCGTAGAAAGAAACCTAGATCGGAAGCTCCGCCACCGCAAGCCTCTGTAGCCACGAGTGTCGGTGTCAAAACCGGCGGATCTCGGGTAGGGGGTCCCGAACTGTGCGTCTAGGCGGATGGTAACAGGAGACAAGGGACACGATGTTTTTACCCAGGTTCGGGCCCTCTCGATGGAGGTAAAACCCTACTCCTGCTTGATTGATATTGATGATATGGGTAGTACAAGAGTGGATCTACCACAAGATCAAGGAGGCTAAACCCTAGAAGCTAGCCTATGGTATGATTGTTGTAAATGGTTGTTCGTCCTAAGGACTAAAACCCTCCGGTTTATATAGACACCGGAGAGGGCTAGGGTTACACAGAGTCGGTTACAATGGTAGGAGATCTACATATCCGTATCGCCAAGCTTGCCTTCCACGCCAAGGAAAGTCCCATCCGGACACGGGAAGAAGTCTTCAATCTTGTGTCTTCATAGTCTTGGAGTCCGGCTGTCCGGACACCCCCTAGTCCAGGACTCCCTCAGTAGCCCCTGAACCAGGCTTCAATGACGATGAGTCCGGCGCGCATATTGTTCGTCATTGCAAGGCGGGTTCCTCCTTCGAATAATTCATAGAAGATTGTGAACATCAGGATAGTGTCCAGCTCTGCAAAATAAATTCCACATTCCATCGTAGAGAGAATAATATGTACACAAGTTCAATCTGCTGACATATTTTGTGGCATGACGTCACACCACTACCAAGCCTTTACTTGAATCGTTTTTTATTATACCACCTCAACGCGTTTAGCGAAGCGGTTTCCTTGGCACGTCTTGTCGAAGCAGAGATCGTGTTCCCCTTATTCCGGGATCCTCATCAATACGGACGTGGGTAACCCAATCGTGCCCATCGCCACGCCCCCTCTATCGGAGGCGAGTCCCGAACGGTCACGAGGACGACTCTTGGTATTTTCCCTCTTTATAATGGGACCAAGGCTCGTTTCTTTTCTTCAGTCGCCAATTGAATCTGTTCCTTGCCCCGAGTTCCAACACCCAGAGCCCCAAATTCGAGCGCTTCGGACCTTCAACAATGTCCGGCTCCGACCTGCAGGGCTGGTGGATGCCTTCCTCCGTCATGGAAGAGGACGTGCTAAAGCTGCGAGAAGCCAGGTACTTAACCTACAAGATTTCGCATAGGTTGCCTGCCAAAGGGCAAGTCATTCCCACTCCCGAGCTCGGCGAGAGCGTTGTGTTCGTGTCCCACCTCCGTCGGGGTTTAGGCTTCTCGATGGATCCTTTTGTGAGAGGGCTCATGTTCTATTATGGGTTGGAATTCCATGACCTGGCTCCAGAGTCCATCCTCCATATTTCCTCATTCGTTATCGTCTGCGAGGCCTTCCTCCGCATCACTCCTCACTTCGGTTTGTGGCTCAAGACCTTCAACGTGGAGCCGAAGATGATTGAGGGGCGTCAAGCTGAATGCGGCGGGGCGGTTATAAGCAGAAGGGCCGATGCTCCATGGCCCAAGGGCTCTTTTCAGGAGGAGCTCGGCCTGTGGCAACAAGAGTGGTTCTATATCACCGCTCCTAGGGGCAACAAGCAGAAGCCGCTGCCCATCTTCTGCTCGGGCCCTCCACAGCGGCTGATGTCGTGGGTCAACCAAGGGCTCAGCTGGGAGCCATCAAAGGATGTACTCCTACTGCAGGGCCGGATTCAAGACCTCCAGGAGAGGGAGATCAGTTTGGTGATGGTTATGCAGGTTATGCTGATTCGGCGCCTCCTGCCCTGCAAGTGTCGCCCCTCCGTCTGTGGGAGTTCAATCCCGAGGGGCCGCGAGCTCTTCAACATTTCATGGGTACAACACCCGTGGAGATGTATAAATTGTTCTTCGGATCACAAGAAATGTGTCCGGAATTGACTGAGGATTCCGGCCTAAGCTTCAATCGCCCGGATATACAAGTAAGTAGCTCCATGTCCGGACATGCCGTTTGTTTGCCTTTTTATGATTCGCTTTTTGATCAACTGCCCTCTAAACAGGAGTGGATAGCGCAAGCAAAACTGATATGGTGTCCGGCCCCCCTCCCAGAGACCGCGCCGGATCCCGTGCTGGTCAGGATGCTGGAGGTTGCGCCTTCGGAGGAAGGCGAAGGGGAGAACAGAGGAACTACCGCCCCAACCAAGGAGGCTTTTGAGGAAGGGGGGATCGAGAATCCCTCCTTCCAGGGGGAGAAGAGGACCGCCTCCGAAGACCCGGAGGCCAAAGCCCCGAAGCGGGGGAAGAAATCTTCCCCGGAGGGTCCTGCGTCCGGAGAGGCTCCGGCCGCACAGTCTCCCCTAAAGAATCAGCCCTCCAACCGTAAGTAGAAAAAAGGGAGTTTTGCAGTAAGGGACATCCCTATTTGTGCTTCTGAGGATAACTTAGGTTTTTACCTTGTACTTCGGATCTCCGTCCTTCTCAGATGAGCTCGTCTTCGGGGGAACTCCGTCCGGAGATGATGGAGAGCGAGACGCCTCCATCTGCCGCACCATCGGATAGGGCGGACGAGCCTGAAGTGTCATCACGGAGGGTATCCCCGAGTCCGGCAGGGTCGAATAGTTCGGTACCAACTGGTGTGCGGCCGGGGGAGCTGAAGGATCTGCTTGAGAGGGCGTCTATCTCAGAAGGTCACCGTACACTGATGAGTATGATGATTGAAAGAATCTCATCCGCCGAAGGCCGATTGCGTGATGCCGTCAAGAGTTTGCTGGCGGGTTTGAGGTACGTAAAAATGACATACCCTTTGACAGTTTTACACATAAAGTGTGCCCTGTATGGATAGTAGCCCCTGAGACTCGGTAGGGTGTCGAGAACGACAGCGTGCCGAGGATCAAAATCCCAGTTATTGATTTTCACCTTTCCTAAGCAGGTGGCGGATAGTTCGGTGGCTAGCCGGACTGATGGAGTTGCCGAACTAAAGCGGCAACTCGATGTTGCGGATGCGGACATCGTGCTACTCAACAGGCGACTTGACGAGTCGCAAGGTAGGTTTCTTCTCCTTGGTCACCTAGTAAGGGAGCCGAAGCCCACCTCTTACAATATTTGTGCTTGACGCAGATGGTGCCGCTGCTGTGGAGAGCCTTCGGGCAGAACTTGCTCAAGCCAAGGAGCAAGCCAGAAGGAGTGATGCGGCTGCCTCGAGGGCGGCCGAAGAGCTAGAAGCCGAAAGGGCTTCACACTGCCGAAGCAGGCAGGAGATGGCCGAAATGGCCGTGAAGTTAAAAGATGCTACCGACCGCAATGAGGTTCTTGAAAAGGAGAGCCTAGCGGAGCGAGAAGACCTGGGGAAGGCCACCGCCGAAGCCAAGGATGCCCGTTCTACAATGCGGGCTATAAAGGAGGAGCTGCGCCAGGCCGGAGACATTGTGGCTGGCAAGCCCTTTCTGCTGCGCCGAAGGTTTACAGATCCAAAGTACGCTCAGCTTGGCCAGCTGTGCGGTCCGGAGGATCCTTATATGGACTTGGCGGCGACTGCGGCGGATGCCGTCGTGCACTTCCGAAGTCAGAAGGATCACAAGACGGAAGAGCTGTTTTGGTCTCAATTCCATAGTCCGGAGCGTTCCCTTCCGCTGACCGATCGGTTGGCCGAATGGGCTGAGCTAAATAGATTGTCCGGGCTTGCCATGACGGATATCGTGACTCATGTCTGGCCGGATAGGCCCAAGCCGAAAAGTTATTTTGGCTTATTGCAGCAATTCCTTGGGGCGGTGCCGCATATCAAGGCGATGAAGCGGTCGGCCTGCATAGAGGGTGCACGGATGGCCCTCGCCCGTGTGAAGACATACTGGACGGAGATGGATGCCACCGCTGTTGCGACCCAGGGTACGGACGAGAGCCGGTTACCCGCCGAGCACTATTTTGAAGAAGTTCTGCGTGGTGCTCATGTAATAGAGTCGCAGTGCTCAAAAAATGTCACGTTCAAATGAACGTGTTGGTTTGTAAAACGATGTTTATGATGTAAGCGCTTTTTGTACTTGTGCGTTCAAGTATTGAAATATCTCCTGTGCGGCTGTTTATGTATACGTGTGTATAACATGAAAGATGGCAGTCGTCGGCTTCAGCCCCCACGCACAAGGTGCGGGGGTGTTTGCAAAGATAGCGCATTTTCACACTTAATCCGACGTCTCGGTCTTGTGAAGGAGGTGGTAGCGTAGCATTCGAGGCAACCGGACTATAATGCTTTATCACTTTCACTTAGCCATAGGAGTTCGAGGGTGGGGCTACGACATAGCCCCTAGGGGCACCGCGCTCTCTGCATTCGGGGCGCGTATGTGCCTGACCGAGAAACGGTCCTTCGTCAAAGCGGCAGAATTCTAAACATTCCGATAGTCGATCGAGTGGTTGACCAGTCTCTCGCTATATCATGACAGTTAGTTTTCGGCTTTCTCTACTGAGGTGCTCGCCCGGCCGAACCAGGGCACAATCGCAGTAGTTCTCCTGGTGCCGTGTTAGCCGATGATACGGAACGTAAGGCAGCAAAACATAGGAGCCGGGTAAACCCAACATTTGACCAAAGACATGATTCGGAGCTGATGCATATAAGGCCTATCTCGAGACGCCGAACACTCCCTAAGGTGTTCGGTCTTTATAATAACGGGCAGAACAATGCCCTAAGCCCCTAGTGTCCAGGTACAGGCGAGAATTTCTGGCGCGGCCGATGCCAAAACGCCAACCTCCTCGTTGGTTATGGTTTAAAACCATGGGATCAACAAAAGACAGTAAGAAAGGTTTACGCAGGGACTTAATCTGAAAAGAATCCTTGCGACGGGTCCCTGCTGCATGTCTGTGCCTGTGTCTCCGTTGTGCCGTATCCTGGACGGGTGTACACGTTGTTCATCTGTAAAAAGAGAGGAACTTAGCTTGAAAGGAAATCGTGCAAAAAATGTATTAAAAATCGAAATATGAATGAATGAATAAAGTTGAGCCTATGTTAGCTCATATGCACAGCCCCTTGTAAAGGGGTGTGCGGCTAGGGAGCCCCTACATTTTTATGCCGGACTCGTCTATCCGTGTCCGGGGTCTTGAACGACCTTTTAGTGAGATGATGCCGCGTGGACCGGGCATTTTAAGTGTAAGAGACGCGTAGTGTGGTATTGCATTAAAGCGGGCAAAAGCTTCACGTCCCAATAGTGCTTGATGGCTACTTTTGAATGGGGCGACATGAAAGATTAGCTTTTCGAGTCGAAAGTTGTCGGGTGACCCGAACACAACTTCTAATAGTAAGGAGCCTGTGCACTTGGCGTAAGGGCCTGGCGTCACTCCTTTGAAGGAAGTGCGGCTATGTCGAATTTTAGTAAGGTCTATCCCCAACTTGCGGATTGTGTCCGGATATAGCAGGTTTAAATCGCTGCCGTCGTCCATCAGGACTTGTGTAAATTGTAGTCCGTCGATTATAGGATCCAATATCAGAGCAGTCCATCCTGCATTTCGAATACTTCTGGAATAGTCCAGGTGGTCGAAAGTAATTGGTTTTAACATCCAACCTCGAGGTTCCGCTGGGGTGGACCGTGCGATACCTGCTTTGGCGGGTGCCGCACTGTTGCTCCGTTTTATCACATGAAGTGAATTTACTGTTTTGACATCTTGTGGGAAAGTCTTTTGTTTTCCGGCGCTCTGCTGGTGGGGTTCGTCGTTATCCTCGCTTGATGCGTCGAGCCCCTTGTGTTCGGCATTGAGTCGGCCGGACTGTTTGAAGACCCAACAATTTCGGTGGGTGTGGTTTGCAGGCCTTCCGGAGGTGCTGTGGATTTGACATATCCGATCCAAAATTTTGTTTAAGTTGGATAGCTCGTCACTGTTGTCCTTAAGAGGCAATGTTTTGCTGTTCGGCCGCGAGCTTTTGAATCCGGCGTTGACCGCCGTGTTCTTTGGGCTTTTTTCTTTGTTTCGGCGCTGGTCTTTTCTGCACCGTTATTTTCCGTTTCCATCTCTGATCTTGGATGTACTCAGGTCACTGGTGCTACATCTTGCTAGACAGCTGTCTTCCCCCACGCAAAAGCGGGTCATGAGGCTTGTTAGCGTGGCCATTGTTCTCGGCTTTTCTTGGCCGAGGTGTCTGGTGAGCCATTCGTCTCGGACATTATGTTTAAAAGCTGCTAAGGCTTCAGCGTCCGGACAGTTGACTATTTGGTTCTTTTTGGTGAGGAACCTGTTCCAGAATTTGCGCGCTGACTCTCCGGGCTGTTGAGTTATATGACTTAGATCGTCTGCATCCGGAGGGCGGACATAAGTCCCTTGAAAATTTGCTCTAAACGCGTCCTCGAGCTCTTCCCAACTTCCAACAGTGTTTTCTGGGAGGCTTTTGAGCCAATGCCGAGCTGGCCCTTTGAGCTTGAGGGGTAGATATTTTATGGCGTGGAGATCATCTCCTCTAGCCATGTGTATGTGTAGTATGTAATCCTCGATCCAGACTCCAGGGTCTGTTGTTCCGTCGTATGCCTCTATGTTTACGGGTTTGAATCCCGCTGGAAATTCATGATCCAGCACCTCATCGGTGAAACATAGTGGGTGTGCGGCTCCCCTGTATTTAGGCGTGCCGTTATCTTCGAACATGCGGCGTGTTGTGTTGCTTCCTGGGGCCCTCTTTTTTTGCCCGTAAATGGATCTGACTGGGCCATCTGTTTTGTGAGGATCGTGTGTCGTCTTGTGTGCGGCGCCGCTTGTCGCTTTTGGCCTGTCATCTGGTCGGCTATCCGGCCAGGAGACCTCTTTGCTTTTTGACTGTGGGGGCTCTATGGCCTCCTCGTCAAATTCTGGCAGCAGCTTGCGCTTTGGATAGCTCTTTGTTTGATGGCTATTGCCGTATTTGTCCGCGGTCTTGAGCACTTTGCTCCACCTTATTCTGAGTATGTCTTCCGCTGTTTTGAGCTTCCGTTTTTTCTTTATCAGACTTCTTGCAGTGGCGACCAGTCTTTTGTGCAGGTTCTTATGCTCTGGTGGTGTGTCCGGCGTGAGTTCGTCTGGACTGTTGTTTTCGCCGGGTATGGATTGATTGTCCGATTCGTCCTGCTCGGATGGTTGCTTGGTTGCATGTTTGTCATCCACTGGTTTGCCCTGCTCTATCGTTGGGTCATTAGGAGTGTTGTTTTTGTCGAGGCGGGACTTAGGGCGGCGTCTGCGTCACCGTTTTGGTTGTTTGTCGGCGGAATTATCCTTTGCCGCGTCCCGTTGTTCCTCGTCATCGCTTTCTTTTGGGGTGTCCACCATATATACATGGTTTGGGGTGGCCTTCCAGAGCTCGGTAGGCGCTGGTTCTTGGTAGTCTCCGGCATCGTCGTCCATACCGTCGATGTCTTCGGAGTCATAGTCTAGCATGTCGGTTAGATCGTCGACAGTGGCTACGAAGTGGGTGGTGGGTGGGCTTTGAATTTCTTCGTCGTCCGCATCCCAACCATCCTGACCGCAGTCCGGACAGGGCTCTCCTGATAGCGAGAGATGCTTTAGCGAATTCAGGATGTCGCCAAAGGGTGAGTGCTGAAAGATGTCCGCGGCGGTGAACTCCATAATCGGCGCCCAATCGGATTCGATTGGCAGGGGCGCGGGAGGTTCGGAGTCCGGCAAGGAGTCCGGCGCCTCGGAGTCACGAGCTTTATAAGGGACAAGATCAGTATTCGGCTCTATCGCCGTAGAAGTTGCAGCCCCCGAGGCGATGTCCAGCCACCCGTCCACGATCTGCGCGATCGGCTCCGAACTATGGGTCGGAGCGGATTCGTGTGCGGCCTCCAGGGTACTGTCCAGCGGAAGAGCTAGATCATGCCCATCGTGATAGTGCGGCACGTTCGGCTGTGGCTCGACTCCATCGAAGATCAAGTCCCCGCGGATGTCAGCCGTGAAGTTTAGGCTTCCAAACCTGACCTGATGGCCAGGGGCGTAGCTTTCGATCTGCTCCAGATGGCCAAGCGAATTGGCTCTCAGTGCGAAGCCGCCAAATACGAAGATCTGTCCGGGGAGGAAAGTCTCACCCTGGACGGCGTTGTTGTTGATTGAAGAAGCCATCAAGCCTATTGGTGACGACACAGAGGAACTCTCAATGAAAGCACCAATGTCGGTGTCAAAACCGGCGGATCTCGGGTAGGGGGTCCCGATGTCACACCCTAGCTAGTTCATGCATTAGAGTGTTGCATCATATTTACTCTTTCATCAGAAACCTGAAATGGGGATGACAGAACCCCCAGCCCCCTCTGAAACCAACTAGGGTTTACTAAAAACTTTTTCAATGAACCTGAAATGCCCTTCTAAAATGCCCATCATTTTTGTCTTGGTTCAGAACCTCTGCCAAAAGTGATGCACATTTTCCTAGGCCATCTTAGGGTTTGTGAATTAAATCATAAATATTTGAATTTGGGCATTTAAAATTATATAAAATATTTAAATGCTCAAATATCTCCAAACTAAAATGTTTCATGTTGGAAATAATCCAACTATGGACCAGGAGTAGTTTGGTGATTTTAGGAGTTGCCTAAGTATTTTTATTAATTCAACAAAGTTGCAGAAGTATTAAAAAACAGAAAACAGAGAAAAATAGAAAAGCTTACCTGGCGCCAGCAACCGGCCCACCTGCTGGCCCAGCCCAGCGCCGCTCCAGCGAGCTGCTTGCCGGCCAGGCAGGCAGGCAGGTGCCCGACGGCGACCGCAGCGCGCGCCACGCACCTGCTCGCCGCCTCGCCGCTCCCCTCGCCCGGTGACGTCGTGGATCGCCCTCTCTCTCTCTCCCCCGAACCCCCCAGACACCCCCTCTCCTCTCCAGCTCCTCCCCCTCGCGCTCCCCCGCCATGACCGACGCCACCACCGCCGTGCCTACGTCGTAGCCGTGCTCCCCGCCACCCGTGCGTCCTCTCGTCGTGTCCAGGAGCTCCGCCGCTGTCCACTTCATCGAGCAAGCCGAGCCTCGAGCGCTCGCAACGCCCGAGTCCACCGCAACGACCTCGCCCGAACCGCCGTCGCCGGAGATCCCCTTCAACGCCGTCGTCGCTCCGGTCCGTCCCCGGCCGCACCAAGGGCTTCTCGAACTCCCCGTGAGCTTAGCCATCTTCCCCTCTCTTCTTTTCTTGCTCCCGAGCCGTGTAGCGACCTCCCGGAGCTCAACCGCACCCACCACCCCGACCACTCCACGGTGTCCATCATGCTCACCGCGTCACGTAGCACCTAACTAGCTACTCCCCGCACCTCACCGACCCCCCTAGCAACAAGTTCGACTTCGGCCGAACTCCGGTGGCCGCCAAAGTCGTCGCCGGCGCCAACTCCGGCCACCCCAACCCCAACGGACTCCACCAAGAGCTGCGGCTCGACCTCAGCTCCTCTCCGATGGCCTCCGCGGCTCGTTTGGTTGCCGGAACGGCAAAAATCACTTCCGCCGCCGCGTCGGGCTCGCCGGCGGCTAAACGCCGGTGCAGCCGACCCGGGTTTGACCACGGGTGGGCCCTGGTTGACTCCCCTGAGTCAATGACAGGTGGGACCCAGCCCTGTTAACTAATTAGGATTAGTTTAAATTAGTTTTAGTTTAATTAATCACACTGACACGCGGGACCCACTGTCAGGTTTGACCCGGACGTGTCCCGTTGACCTGCTGATGTCACACTGACGTCAGGCTGACGCAGTAATTGATTTTCTGGATTTAATCTAATATAGGAAATTCCAGAATATAGTTTAAACTTCAAAAATTCATAACTATTATTCTGTAACTCCAAATCAGACAAATTATATATGAAAAATGATCAGAAAAATCCAATCTATCCATCTGTACTATTTTCATGCATGACTAAACAAGTTAACTTGATGTTTAATGCAGAACAAGGAAAAAACACTTTAAAGGGCCATGTATGAGTTTGAAATTTGAATCTTTGATTCAAATTGGTTCAAACCCTTCTGGTCTTAGTTGCATTAGCCCAACACACTCATATTGCCATGTTTCATGCATGCATCATATTGTTGCACATTGTTTGGTGATGGTTGTGTATCGGTGTTCTTTGCGGCAGGTTCTGCCTCCGAGGAGTACCGTGATTACCCTAACGAAGAACCGTATCAGTGCATCGAACCATCAGGCAAGCAACCAACCATTTGATCATATCGATACAATCCCATGTTCTCGCTCCTGCTCTCGTTTACTGCATTAAGACAACGCGTTTCAAACTGTTGTGTGTTACGGTAGTTGAACCCATTTCCTCTGCATGACCTGTCATTGCCACAGTAACTAGATGAAACCCACTAGCATGTGTAGGAGTTGTTTGAGCCATATGTATGTGTTGTTCCTACCTTGCTATGCCTGCTATGCTTAGAGTCGTGTCAGGTCTGGTCCATCTGGGTGATGGACTAGAGTGAAATGATTATGTCGGTAATGAAAGTGGTGTGGTGAACATGATTTGGTAAAGGTATCGATGAGAGGCCATGTAGGAGTACATGGTGGGTTGTTTCATTGAAGCCGACCTTAAGCACTGAGATCTGTATGTGTGATTTAAGACTCAGCTACTACCATGCATTGGGCCCGAAATCAATGGACCCTCTCGACTTCTTATTCACCCTAGTTCTCTGTCCAGGAGTTGCAAGTAGTTTCTGGTGTTTGTAGCCTACTGCAGGCCGTGGACAGCGCTGACCGTAGGGGTGGGCTGTGATGCGGTAGGTACGTGGCACGGTGTACCGAATACCCGTTAGGTATCTCGGGAACCCTGTTCACATCGTTTGGGGCTGTGAGCGAAACCTCGGCCGGATCTCCTCATGGATGGAACCCGAATAGGCGATAAACCTGGACTAGAGACTTAGGTGATTAGGTAGGTCGTGGCCGACACCCACGTTGGGCTTCCGCTTGAAGGTTGCCGAGTACATGTCGTGTAAACGACGGTAAGTGGTGAGAGCGTGTATGAAGAAGTACACCCCTGCAGGGTTATCATGATCTATTCGAATAGCCGCGTCCGCGGTAAAGGACTACTTGGTTGCCTATACAGTTCATAGACAAGTAAATGGAAACTACTAAAAGCCTCAAGATAAGTGTGAGTGCCGAGGATGGCTCTTCCGTAGGAAGACGGAGGTGGATCCTCGGTAGTGTATTGAAGTGGTGAATGGTGGACTCGTGTACGCAAAACCATTTCAAGTTGGAGTCTCGTAGGATAGTCTAGCCAAGAGTCAAAGCTGGCTTGCTGCAATAACTCCACCAACCCTTCTTGATAATGTGCATGTATGTAGGATCTGATGTAAGTCTTGGTGAGTACCTTTGTACTCATGTTGCTATAATTTACATTTTACAGAAGACGCTGCAACCCCTTCTGATGGGTTCTTCGTAGACATTGACATCAATGAGTAGGCTAAGGCCCAGGTGGTGATCCTGAGCTTGTGAAGGACCACGTAGTATAGCTAGGCTTTCCAAGCCTCTTTTATTTTACTAGTTGTCTGTACTCAGACAAGTTACTTCCGCTGCTGGTTTGTATGACTGTATGACTTGAATGCTGGGTCGTGTGACCCGTACCTTTGTGTATGTTATGTATGGCTCTTTGGGCCTTAAATAAAGTACTTGTGTCATAGAGTCATGTTGTGATGCCTTGTTGTATTTGCACATATCGAGCATATTGTGTGTATGATTGAAATGCTTGGTATGTGTGGGATCTGACTATCTAGTTGTTTATCCTTAGTAGCCTCTCTTACCGGGAAATGTCTCCTAGTGTTACCACTGAGCCATGGTAGCTTGCTACTGCTCTGGAACACTTAGGCTGGCCGGCATGTGTCCTTCTTCGTTCCTGTGTCTGTCCCTTCGGGGAAATGTCACGCATTGAGTACCGGAGTCCTGTTAGCCCGCTACAACCCGGTTTACCGGAGTCCTGCTAGCCCAGTGCTACAGCCCGGACCCACTTGCTGATGACCGACACGTTCGTTGCTGGGTCATGGATGCCTGTCCCTGTAAGTTTGTGCCACTTTGGGTTTACGACTAGCCATGTCAGCCCGGGCTCCTTATCATATGGGTACTAGCGACACTATCATATACGTGTGCCAAAAGGCGCAAACGGTCCCGGGCAAAGGTAAGGCGACACCCGTGGGAATACCGTGCGTGAGGCCGCAAAGTGATATGAGGTGTTACATGCTAGACCTATGTGGCATCGAGTCGGGGTCCTGACAGTGTTGGCATTAGAGCCGGACTGCCTGTAGGTTCTCCAAGCCAAACTGGTCGATGTTGAGTCTAGAAATTCTTTAGTTATATGTAGGGGAATTGTTTGTGGGTTGGAACGTAAGGCTCTTTTTACTCCTTTATCTTATTGCATTCTGATCTGAGTCAGTCTATTCTTCCACCGGGGGTTAAGGAATTAGGATCTATTCTCTCTATCAGGATCACGTGTTACTAATCAGTAGTACCTTATAGGTTTGATGGATACAAGCCTAGTACAGTTCTACTACCACATCATGTTGTTAGGATGGACTCAGAACTTTGATATGATGATGTTGAGTGTGTATGAAATCCTTTGTCAAATGTCTCAAAATCCTTCTTGAGCATTTACAGCTGTTATGCTGCCGAAATTTTGGTAGGAATTCTAATGCCTTTGCATTATGGTTGTGCTTTCAGATGGCCACTCGCGACCTTAATCAAGTGGTTCGCCTGACTTGATGCCTAGATGTACCCGGCCATACTGCCATGTTGGTCAGGGTAATGACTGAGGCTGGATACCGTTGGTATCCTGAGTACACGGTCGAAGAGCAATTCCGAGACTTTAATCAAAGCCAGTATCTCTGCACTGTCAGGATATTTCCATCTTATCCTGGATCCACCGAGCCCCTTCACTGCTCCTATGGACTCGGGGTTACTATTGAGATGGCTGTGCAGGACGCCGCCTACTCTATGATGACCATCATGCGAGTCAGGACTGGCCTATTTCGGGATTCTGATTTCCGGTATATGCCAGGATCACTTCCGGGAGCACAAGGGTATCTCCAGGCTATCTATGCTGACCCCACTCAGGAGGATTCACGGACTCGCACCACTGCTGAGATGCTCGAGGATAAGGACCGTGAAAATCGGGCCTTGAGGCTAGAGCTTTTCAATACCCGTGCTGACCATTGGGCCACGTTGACTCGGTTTGCACCGGCGGTGCAAGCTGGATATTCGGATATGCGCGATCTCTATCCTGTGAGATCTGCTCTGCCAGACGTGATGGGTTGGCGTGATGTAGGAGGCATCACCCCACCTCGCGGTCCCCGCAGGCCACCGTCTGTTGGTCCAAGACCTCATCCTAGCCCCTATGGTCCGCAAGCTCCGCGAGATCGTCTGTTCCCGGATGATCATGTTGAGCTTCCAGTCTATGGAGGTGACTTCTACGAGGACTACTACAGATCGGTCTGAGTTAGTGGTAGTATCACTAGTTCGTACTAGCGGTGTCGTCTATCGTCCTGCGTGACTCGTGGGATATGACCTAGTTGTACCGCCTTCTGGAGGTGTAGAAAAATAATGTATAGGAGCTTGGGATGCCTCCGATGAGATGTAATCCTCTTTTCACCGTAATAGTACCTTGTTTGGTCTTGTACTAAACCTTGTATGGTGTGTATGACGATGGAATAAAGAAGCAGTTCCTGTATCTACCATGTCATACGGATGATCATCTTGCATTCCGAGTTATTCCTTACATTCTGTATCCTATGTCGGAATCTTATCATTCTGACTAAATCATTGTCTTGTTTACCTAGGATGGTCAACACGTGCACTAACCCTGCTCCCCAAGAGCAGGCCGAAGGCAGTGAAGTCAGGAATGCAAATCTGCCTCATCCTCCTTCCCTAGCCGAGGTTATGATGGAAGCCGAAAGAAACAAGCGGGAGACCAACCGTTTGTTGGAGCGTATTGAACAGAACACAGCACACCATCAGAGGACTAACGTGGTGTCACTCAGTGATTTCATCAAGTTACATCCACCCACGTTCCACCACTCCGTCGAGCCTCTCGACGCTGATGATTGGCTTCGCAGTATTTCTCACAAACTGCGCTCCGCGCTAGTAGCCGAGGCTGACAAGGTCACCTTTGCTGCATATCATCTTGAAGGCCCCGCCAATCTCTGGTGGGAGAATTATGGAGCTATGCGCCCAGCGGGCCATGTCACTACTTAGGCTGAATTCAGCGAGGCTTTCCGTGAACATCACATTCCGGAGGGTCTCATGGACCGTAAACGTGAGGAATTTTGCAGTTTCACTCAAGGCCGACTCTCTGTGGATGCTTACAGCAGGGAGTTCGGTAACCTCGCACGATATGACACTGAGGAAGTTTCTACTGATGCCAAGAAGCAAGCAAGGTTCCGTAAGGGACTTAGTCCTGAGCTTCGCCGCGACCTCCGTCTGCATGAGTGCATATCTTTTCAGAAGCTTGTTAACAAGGCCATCAGTGCTGAGACTGGTCAGACTGATTATGACGCAACACGCAAGCATGGCCGTGACGTGGGTTCCTCATCCGGTGCTGGCCCTCAGAAGCGCCGCGTGTGGGTGCCCAACACTGCCCTGCCACCCAGGTTCACACCGAGGCCATCCTTCCAGGCGCCTCGCCCCATTCAACAGTCTGCACCAGCCAAGCCCTATGGTGGTCCAACCAACAATGCTCCTCCATGTACCAGTTCTGTGACTTGCTTTAAGTGTGGGGAATCTGGCCACTATATGCGCGAGTGTCCCCAGACCAACCCCAACCAATCTGCTAAAGCTGTTGGCCGTGGCAAGCCGACAGGGAAAGTGTTCCACGCCAAGCCGGCCACCGCTACACGTGGCCATGCCAACTGTATCTCTGCCGAAGAAGCTCAAGAGGATCCCAACATCGTTCTCAGTACGCTCCTTGTTAATTGCCACCCGGCATCTGTTCTTTTCGATACAGGAGCATCTCATTCATTCATATCCGAGAACTATGCTCGCTTGCATAACACCGCATTCTGTGACATGCCATCCTCTATGGTAATTCAAACTCCGGGATCCAAATGGCAAACTTCTAGAGTAAGCCATGGAAATGAAATTCAAGTCGACAGACTTGTTTTCCTCGCATCTTTGATAGCCCTTAAATCTTCAGATATTAATATCATCTTGGGTATGGACTGGATGTCAGCTCATCATGCCAAAATTGATTGTTTCTCTAGGACTGTTCAACTCACCCATCCCTCGGGGAAGATAGTCAATGTCTTGACCCGAATAGCCAAGCGACAGTTATATTCTCTTAACGCCAGACCTTTGCCAGACCTTGAGGACGTTCCGGTAGTCCGTGACTTCCCGGATGTCTTCCCAGAGGAATTGCCAGGTGTTCCACCTGACAGGGATGTTGAGTTCGTAATAGACCTTATTCCAGGAACTGTCCCGATTGCTAGAAGACCCTATAAGATGGCACCACTAGAACTAGCCGAGCTTAAGAAACAACTCGATGAGTCCTTGAAAAAGGGTTTCATCCGACCTAGTTCATCTCCATGGGCTTGCCCCGTCCTCTTCGTCAAGAAGAAGGATGGTACGGACCGGATGGTTGTAGATTATCGACCTGTCAATTTGGTCACAATCAAGAACAAATATCCGCTCCCCAGGATCAACGACCTGTATGATCAGCTCGCTGGATCCTCAGTCTTCTCCAAAATGGATTTGAGGTTAGGCTACCATCAAATCAAAATCAGGAACGGGGACATTCCTAAAACGGCCTTTGTTACTCGTTATGGCCAATACGAGTACACCGTCATGTCCTTCGGTTTAACCAACGCTCCAGCCACCTTTTCTCGGTTAATGAACTCAATCTTCATGGAGTATTTGGATAAATTCGTCGTGGTTTACCTCGATGATATACTCATCTACTCCAAGAACGAGGAAGAACATGCCGAACATCTAAGGCTAGTGTTGAAGAAACTTCGAGAGCATCGCCTTTATGCCAAGTTTTCCAAATGTGAATTTTGGTTGTCAGAAGTGACCTATCTGGGTCATGTAATATCTGGTAAAGGTATTGCTGTTAACCCTGAGCGAGTTCAAGCCGTCCTTAATTGGACTCCACCTGAATCGGTCAAGCAAGTTCGGAGTTTTCTGGGCTTAGCGAGCTATTGCCGTCGCTTTGTCGAAAATTTCTCCAAAGTTGCTAAACCTCTAACCGAACTCCTCAAGAAAGATAAAAAGTTCGAATGGACTCCACAATGTGAGCACAGCTTTCAGGAACTGAAAAGACGCCTGACTTCTGCTCCCGTACTGGTACCGCCAGACTTCTCTAAGGACTTTGTTATCTACTGCGACGCCTCGCGACAAGGACTAGGTTGCATTCTCATGCAAGATCGACACGTAATTGCTTACGCTTCACGGCAATTGCACCCACATGAGGAGAATTATCCTACTCATGATCTAGAGCTTGCAGCCGTAGTCTATGCACTTAAAACCTGGCGACATTACCTTCTTGGTAATCGTTGCGAAATATTCACTGATCACCAAAGTCTGAAGTATATCTTCACCCAACCGGATTTGAATCTCAGGCAAAGATGTTGGGTTGAGTTGATCACAGATTTCGACTTAGGAATAACTTACACCCCAGGGAAAGCCAACGTCATGGCTGATGCGCTAAGTCGTAAATCTTATTGTAACAACCTGATGTTACAAAAAAGTCAACCGCTTCTCCATGAGGAATTTCGGAAGCTTAACCTTCACATTGTTCCTCAAGGTTTTCTTTCCACCTTGGTGGCAAAACCTACCCTTACGGATCAGATCATCAAAGCACAGAAGGTAGATCCGGGAATTTCCCGCATCAAGAGAAACATCAACAAAGGAGTTGCAAATTGTTTCTCCATTGATGATCAAGGGGTCGTATACTTCGGGAATCGACTAGTGGTTCCCAAGGTGCGAAACCTGAGACGATTGATCCTTAAGGAAGCTCATGAATCTCCTCTCACCATTCATCCCGGTAGTACTAAGATGTATCAGGACCTACGCCAGAGGTTCTGGTGGACTAGGATGAAAAGAGAAATTGCTCAGTATATTGCTAATTGTGACGTCTGCCATCGTGTAAAAGCAGAGCATCAACGGCCTGCTGGCACCCTTCAACCCTTAGCTATTCCTGAATGGAAATGGGATAAAATTGGTATGGATTTCATTACCGGTTTTCCCAGGACCAAGAGAGGGAATAATGCTATCTTCGTCGTTGTCGATCGTCTTTCCAAAGTGGCCCATTTCTTACCTGTTCGTGAGAGTATAACCGCTAGTCAGTTGGCAGACTTATACATCTCCCGAATAGTGTCTCTCCATGGTGTTCCTTTGGAAATTAACTCGGATCGAGGAAGTCTTTTCACCTCTCGATTTTGGGAAAGTTTCCAAAATGCTATGGGAACCCGCCTTTCTTTTAGCACCGCTTTCCACCCTCAGTCGAGTGGTCAGGTGGAACGCGTCAACCAGATTCTAGAAGACATGCTTCGAGCCTCTGTTATCTCATTCGGAATGGAGTGGGAGAAATGCCTTCCATTTGCCGAATTCGCTTACAACAACAGCTATCAATCTAGCTTGGGTAAAGTCCCTTTTGAAGTTCTCTATGGACGACGGTGTCGAACACCCCTTAACTGGTCAGAAACCGGGGAAAGACAATTCTTTGGCCCGGATATGATTCAGGAAGCAGAAGAGCAAGTTCGCATCGTTCGTGAAAAGTTGAAAACAGCCCAATCTCGTCAGAAGAGTCAATATGACCGAAAACATAAGGCTATGACTTTCGAGGTTGACGAGAAGGCTTACCTTCGGGTTACCCCTCTAAAGGGAACCCATCGTTTCGGTATCAAAGGCAAATTGGCTCCTCGTTACATTGGACCCTTTCGCATTCTCGCTAAACGAGGAGAAGTTGCCTACCAGTTGGAACTACCTCCGCATCTCTCCAGAGTCCATGATGTCTTCCATGTTTCTCAACTCAGGCGTTGCTTCTCGGATCCTATCCGTGGAGTGGACCACGAAACGCTTGATCTCCAAGATAATCTTACATATCGAGAGTACCCCATTCGTATCCTCGATCAGGCCGAGCGTACCACTCGACGTCATAATATCAAGTTTCTCAAAGTTCAATGGTCGCACCATTCTGAGGATGAAGCAACTTGGGAAAGGGAGGATCGTCTTCGACTCGAGTACCCCGCCTTCTTTCCGGAAGAACCCAAATCTCGGGACGAGATTCTTTTGAGTGGGGGTGAGTTGTCACACCCTAGCTAGTTCATGCATTAGAGTGTTGCATCATATTTACTCTTTCATCAGAAACCTGAAATGGGGATGACAGAACCCCCAGCCCCCTCTGAAACCAACTAGGGTTTACTAAAAACTTTTTCAATGAACCTGAAATGCCCTTCTAAAATGCCCATCATTTTTGTCTTGGTTCAGAACCTCTGCCAAAAGTGATGCACATTTTCCTAGGCCATCTTAGGGTTTGTGAATTAAATCATAAATATTTGAATTTGGGCATTTAAAATTATATAAAATATTTAAATGCTCAAATATCTCCAAACTAAAATGTTTCATGTTGGAAATAATCCAACTATGGACCAGGAGTAGTTTGGTGATTTTAGGAGTTGCCTAAGTATTTTTATTAATTCAACAAAGTTGCAGAAGTATTAAAAAACAGAAAACAGAGAAAAATAGAAAAGCTTACCTGGCGCCAGCAACCGGCCCACCTGCCGGCCCAGCCCAGCGCCGCTCCAGCGAGCTGCTTGCCGGCCAGGCAGGCAGGCAGGTGCCCAACGGCGACCGCAGCGCGCGCCACGCACCTGCTCGCCGCCTCGCCGCTCCCCTCGCCCGGTGACGTCGTGGATCGCCCTCTCTCTCTCCCCCGAACCCCCTAGACACCCCCTCTCCTCTCCAGCTCCTCTCCCTCGTGCTCCCCCGCCATGACCGACGCCACCACCGCCGTGCCTACGTCATAGCCGTGCTCCCCGCCGCCCGTGCGTCCTCTCGTCGTGTCCAGGAGCTCCGCCGCTGTCCACTTCATCGAGCAAGCCGAGCCCCGAGCGCTCGCAACGCCCGAGTCCACCGCAACGACCTCGCCCGAACCGTCGTCGCCGGAGATCCCCTTCAACGTCGTCGTCGCTCCGGTCCGTCCCCGGCCGCACCAAGGGCTTCGTCGAACTTCCCGTGAGCTTAGCCATCTTCCCCTCTCTTCTTTTCTTGCTCCCGAGCCGTGTAGAGACCTCCCGGAGCTCAACCGCACCCACCACCGTGGAGCTCGTCGCCGACATGCTCCCGGTCACCCTCCGACCACTCCACGGTGTCCATCATGCTCACCGCGTCACGTAGCACCTAACTAGCTACTCCCCGCACCTCACCGACCCCCCTAGCGACAAGTTCGACTTCGGCCGAACTCCGGTGGCCGCCAAAGTCGTCGCCGGCGCCAACTCCGGCCACCCCAACCCCAACGGACTCCACCAAGAGCTGCGGCTCGACCTCAGCTCCTCTCCGGTGGCCTCCGCGGCTCGTTTGGTTGCCGGAACGGCAAAAATCACTTCCGCCGCCGCGTCGGGCTCGCCGGTGGCTAAACGCCGGTGCAGCCGACCCGGGTTTGACCACGGGTGGGCCCTGGTTGACTCCCCTGAGTCAATGACAGGTAAGGCCCAGCCCTGTTAACTAATTAGGATTAGTTTAAATTAATTTTAGTTTAATTAATCACACTGACACGCGGGACCCACTGTAAGGTTTGACCCGGACGTGTCCCGTTGACCTGCTGATGTCACACTGACGTCAGGCTGACGCAGTAATTGATTTTCTGGATTTAATCTAATATAGGAAATTCCAGAATATAGTTTAAACTTCAAAAATTCATAACTATTATTCTGTAACTCCAAATCAGACAAATTATATATGAAAAATGATCAGAAAAATCCAATCTATCCATCTGTACTATTTTCATGCATGACTAAACAAGTTAACTTGATGTTTAATGCAGAACAAGGAAAAAACACTTTAAAGGGCCATGTATGAGTTTGAAATTTGAATCTTTGATTCAAATTGGTTCAAACCCTTCTAGTCTTAGTTGCATTAGCCCAACACACTCATATTGCCATGTTTCATGCATGCATCATATTGTTGCACATTGTTTGGTGATGGTTGTGTATCGGTGTTCTTTGCGGCAGGTTCTGCCTCCGAGGAGTACCGTGATTACCCTAACGAAGAACCGTATCAGTGCATCGAACCATCAGGCAAGCAACCAACCATTTGATCATATCGATACAATCCCATGTTCTCGCTCCTGCTCTCGTTTACTGCATTAAGACAACGCGTTTCAAACTGCTGTGTGTTACGGTAGTTGAACCCATTTCCTCTGCATGACCTGTCATTGCCACAGTAACTAGATGAAACCCACTAGCATGTGTAGGAGTTGTTTGAGCCATATGTATGTGTTGTTCCTACCTTGCTATGCCTGCTATGCTTAGAGTCGTGTCAGGTCTGGTCCATCTGGGTGATGGACTAGAGTGAAATGATTATGTCGGTAATGAAAGTGGTGTGGTGAACATGATTTGGTAAAGGTATCGATGAGAGGCCATGTAGGAGTACATGGTGGGTTGTTTCATTGAAGCCGACCTTAAGCACTGAGATCTGTATGTGTGATTTAAGACTCAGCTAGTACCATGCATTGGGCCCGAAACCAATGGACCCTCTCGACTTCTTATTCACCCTAGTTCTCTGTCCAGGAGTTGCAAGTAGTTTCTGGTGTTTGTAGCCTACTGGAGGCCGTGGACAGCGCTGACCGTAGGGATGGGCTGTGATGCGGTAGGTACGTGGAACGGTGTACCGAATACCCGTTAGGTATCTCGGGAACCCTGTTCACATCGTTTGGGGCTGTGAGCGAAACCTCGGCCGGATCTCCTCATGGATGGAACCCGAATAGGCGATAAACCTGGACTAGAGACTTAGGTGATTAGGTAGGTCGTGGCCGACACCCACGTTGGGCTTCCGCTTGAAGGTTGCCGAGTACATGTCGTGTAAACGACGGTAAGTGGTGAGAGCGTGTATGAAGAAGTACACCCCTGCAGGGTTATCATGATCTATTCGAATAGCCACGTCCGCGGTAAAGGACTACTTGGTTGCCTATACAGTTCATAGAAAAGTAAATGGAAACTACTAAAAGCCTCAAGATAAGTGTGAGTGCCGAGGATGGCTCTTCCGTAGGAAGACGGAGGTGGATCCTCGGTAGTGTATTGAAGTGGTGAGTAGTGGACTCGTGTACGCAAAACCATTTCAAGTTGGAGTCTCGTAGGATAGTCTAGCCAAGAGTCAAAGCTGGCTTGCTGCAATAACTCCACCAACCCTTCTTGATAATGTGCATGTATGTAGGATATGATGTAAGTCTTGCTGAGTACCTTTGTACTCATGTTGCTATAATTTACATTTTATAGAAGACGCTGCAACCCCTTCTGATGGGTTCTTCGTAGACGTTGACATCAATGAGTAGGCTAAGGCCCAGGTGGTGATCCTGAGCTTGTGAAGGACCACGTAGTATAGCTAGGCTTTCCAAGCCTCTTTTATTTTACTAGTTGTCTGTACTCAGACAAGTTACTTCCGCTGCTGGTTTGTATGACTGTATGACTTGAATGCTGGGTCGTGTGACCCGTACCTTTGTATATGTTATGTATGGCTCTCTGGGCCTTAAATAAAGTACTTGTGTCATAGAGTCATGTTGTGATGCCTTGTTGTATTTGCACATATCGAGCATATTGTGTGTATGATTGAAATGCTTGGTATGTGTGGGATCTGACTATCTAGTTGTTTATCCTTAGTAGCCTCTCTTACCGGGAAATGTCTCCTAGTGTTACCACTGAGCCATGGTAGCTTGCTACTGCTCTGGAACACTTAGGCTGGCCGGCATGTGTCCTTCTTCGTTCCTGTGTCTGTCCCTTCGGGGAAATGTCACGCATTGAGTACCGGAGTCCTGTTAGCCCGCTACAGCCCGGTATACCGGAGTCCTGCTAGCCCAGTGCTACAGGCTGGACCCACTTGCTGATGACCGACACGTTCGTTGCTGGGTCATGGATGCATGTCCCTGTAAGTCTGTGCCACTTTGGGTTTACGACTAGCCATGTCAGCCCGGGCTCCTTATCATATGGGTACTAGCGACACTATCATATACGTGTGCCAAAAGGTGCAAACGGTCCCGGGAAAAGGTAAGGCGACACCCGTGGGAATACCGTGCGTGAGGCCACAAAGTGATATGAGGTGTTACATGCTAGACCTATGTGGCATCGAGTCGGGGTCCTGACACCCGAACTGTGCGTCTAGGCGGATGGTAACAGGAGACAAGGGACACGATGTTTTTACCCAGGTTCGGGCCCTCTCGATGGAGGTAAAACCCTACTCCTGCTTGATTGATATTGATGATATGGGTAGTACAAGAGTGGATCTACCACGAGATCAAGGAGGCTAAACCCTAGAAGCTAGCCTATGGTATGATTGTTGTAAATGGTTGTTCGTCCTACGGACTAAAACCCTCCGGTTTATATAGACACCGGAGAGGGCTAGGGTTACACAGAGTCGGTTACAATGGTAGGAGATCTACATATCCGTATCGCCAAGCTTGCCTTCCACGCCAAGGAAAGTCCCATCCGGACACGGGACGAAGTCTTCAATCTTGTATCTTCATAGTCTTGGAGTCCGGCTGACGATGATAGTCCGGCTGTCCGGACACCCCCTAGTCCAGGACTCCCTCAACGAGAAATCAATCTAGTCCCTCTCTGGTACCCTGCAGGAGGGGGCCATCATCACCGGAGGCCATGGAGAAGGATCCCGGAGGGGCCATCATCACCATGAAGGCCAAGGACTAGAGGGGGAACCTCTCCCCATCCAGGGGGGAGGCCATGGAGGAGGAAGCACAAGGGGGAGAACTTCTCCTCCTCTCTCCCGGTGGTGTCGGAGTGCCATTGGGAGGGGAATCATCGCTGCAGTGATCGTCTTCATCAACATCACCATCATCATCACCATCCTCATCTATTTTACGCGGTCCACTCACCTGCACCCCGCTGTAATCCCTACTTGAACATGGTACTTTATGCCACATATTATGATCCAATGAAGTGTTGCCATCCTATGATGTTTTGAGTAGATATCCTTTCTTCATATGCTTATAGCATGGGGAGTAATGGCTTCACACATAATAAGTATAGGTAGTAAACTTATTGAAAGTTAGCAAACACATAATTGGTCACTTGCACAATTCATGAAAGAATATTGAAGGAAGAGTGATTTCACATATAAATATACTATCTTGGACATCTTTTGTAATTGTGAGAACTCATTAAAATATGACATGCTAAAAAGTTGATGTTGGACAAGGAAGACAACTTAATGGGTTATGTTTTCCTATATCCAGAAAGTTATATTGTCTTGGATCATCCAACATGATGAGCTTGCCTTTCCCTCTCATGCTAGCCAAATTCTTTGCACCAAGTAGAAATACTACTTGTGCTTCCAACATCCCTTAAACCAGTTTTGCCATGAGAGTCCACCATACCTACCTATGGATTGAGTAAGATCCTTCAAGTAAGTTGTCGTTGATGCATGTAATAAAAATTTCTTTCTAAATATGTACAATCTATTAGTGCAAAGAAAATAAGCTTTATACGAACTTGTGATAGGGAAGATATAAAAGCGACGGACTGCATAATAAAGGTCTTTATCACAAGCGGAAATATAAAGTGACGTTCTTTTGCATTAATATTTTGTGCATCCAACCATAAAATCGCATGACAACCTATGCTTCCCTCTGCGAAGGGCCTATTTTTTACTTTTATCTTCTACCCTTATACAAGAGTCGTGGTGATCATCACCTTTCCTTTTTACACTTTTTTTCCTTTGGCAAGCACTTTGTGTTGGAGTGATCCGGATATATATATCCACTTGGATGTAGGTTTTTATAAAGTATTATTCTTGACAATACCCTTGAGGTAAAAGGTTGGGAAGCGAACCTATAAGCCCCTATCTTTCTCTGTGTCCGATTAAAACTTTGAACCCATAAGTATCACATGAGTGTTAGCAATTGTGAAAGATTAAATGATAGTTGAGTATGTGGAGTTTGCTGAACCAAAGCTCTTACAAAGACCCTTCCCGAAAATAAGATGAACTGCAATTGTTTGATGACTAAGAGCATGGTTTGTTAGTTTTCAAGAAAGTTTATGATCTATACTTTTAACATGTGAATAGCTTGATCATGAGAAGTTTTATGAGTTAAGCTACTGCTATGATATATAATGATGCTATAAAAGGTGATTGAAATTATCATTGATCAAACTTGTGCACCTTCTAGCGTTCACACTTCATAAATTATTTCTTTTATCATTTACCTACTCGAGGACGAGCAGGAATTAAGCTTGGGGATGCTTGATACGTCTCCAACGTATCTATAATTTATGAAGTATTCATGCTATTATATTATCCATCTTAGATGTTTTATATGCTATTTTATATGATTTTTGGGACTAACCTATTAACCTAGAGCCCAGTGCCAGTTTCTGTTTTTTTCATGTTTTTGAGTTTTACAGAAAAGGAATAGCAAACGGAGTCCAGTTGACGTGCCAATTTTTGATGATTTTTTAGGGACTAGAAGAAGCCCACGGAGCATCAGAGATGGACGAGAAGAGTCCCGAGCCGTCCACGAGGGTGGAGGGCGCGCCCTACCCCCTGGGCGTGCCCCCTATCTCGTGGACGACTCGGAGACCCCCCTAACGTGAAACCGACGCCAAAAATTCCTGTAAATACAGAAACCCCCAGAGAGAAACCTAGATCGGAAGTTCCACCGTCGCAAGCCTCTATAGCCACGAGAAATCAATCTAGGTCCTCTCTGGCACCCTACTGGAGGGGGCCATCATCACCGGAGGCCATGGAGAAGGATCCCGGAGGGGCCATCATCGCCATGAAGGCTAAGGACCAGAGGGGGAACCTCTCCCCATCCAGGGGGGAGGCCATGGAGTAGGAAGCACAAGGAGGAGAACTTCTCCTCCTCTCTCTCGGTGGCGCCGGAGTGCCATCGGAAGGGAATCATCGCCGCGGTGATCGTCTTCATCAACATCACCATCCTCATCTATTTTACGCGGTCCACTCTCCCGCACCCCGCTGTAATCCCTACTTGAACATGGTGCTTTATGCCACATATTATGATCCAATGATGTGTTGCCATCCTATGATGTTTTGAGTAGATATCCTTTGTCTTTGGGTTGATTGATGATCTAGATTGGTATGAGTTGTATGTTTTATTTTGGTGCTGTCCTATTATGCCCTTCGTGTCATGCAAGCGTGAGGGATTCCTGCTGTAGGGTGTTGCAATACGTTCATGATTCGCTTATAGTGGGTTGCTTGAGTGACAGAAGCATAAACCCGAGTAAGGGGATTGTTGCGTATGGGATAAAGGGGACTTGATGCTTTAGTGCTATGGTTGGGTTTTACCTTAATGATCTTTAGTAGTTGCGGATGCTTGCTAGAGTTCCAATCATAAGTGCATATGATCCAAGAAGAGAAAGTATGTTAGCTTATGCATCTCCCTAATATGAAATTGCAATGACGACCACCAGTCTTGTTAACAATTGCCTAGGATAATTCCGCAGACTGACCCATCATTATTCCACACTCGCTATTTATAATATTTAGTAATATATTTTAAATTTATGATAGCAGCACCTACTTTTATATTTTAACTCTTCGATATCATACAAAGTTATCCTCTTCATACCCACAACGTAGTTTTATTTCTCGTTTCTAGTTGGAAGCAAACGTTCGGTGTGCGTAGAGTCGTATCAGTGGCAGATAGGACTAAGAGAATATTGACCTTGCCTTTAGCTCCTTGTGGGTTCGACACTCCATGCTTATCACTTCCACCTTTGGAATTGCTACGATGATTCCCTACACTTGGGGATCATCAAGAACCACCACCAAGAAGGTGAATGCCATAGAAGAAGGCTCCACCCTCCCCGTCCGCGCCACACTCCTCCACCTCTGCGCCACCCTCGCATTGCACCATGACCATCGGCGAGGCCCGTGCCCGTTACATGGACATGGTGTGGGAGAAGCAGTTCCAGGAGGCGCATGACGACGACGCCTACAACCACCAACTCCTTCAGGGGCACCTACAGGCGAAGGAGCATCTCGCCGCAGCAGGGTGATCTCGTCGGATGCGGACTTGACGGAGCAGGAGGCGTTGCTCGACACTTATCGCTCCTCCGGCGAGATCCGCCTCGCCCGCTGGCGGTACCGCCAGCGGGTGGCAGAGGTGGCGGCCGCCTACAAGGAGTGCGATGAGGTGGGCGAGGCGGTGTTCTGCAAGACCGACTAGGAAAAGGACATTTGCAGGTCGCCGTTGCAGATGCCATTATACCTTTACCTAAGGAAAAACTCACAATTTCCCTAGAAAAACAAACATGCCAATAAGTATACTACTATAGCATATTGGGTGAGTTTACGTTAAATTTGATCTAAGATTTATATACGAAAAAACTAATGCCCACACGTGTGGCATCTTACACATCACCCACACGTCTCCATCATCACTTATTTTGCCACGTATGAACAGATGACATCAGCAGGAATCTTTTTGGTTTTTGGCTTAAAAATGTTTTATCTCCTAATTAAAAAATCGTATTAAAAATCCGTTTTCATCATTAAATCCATCTCGACGAGATCTTCAGAACTAGACCCCATGTTGATATGTTTTGACGAAAATTTTCTTTTGCCCAAAAGTTGCCATGATGTTTATATTGCAGTTGTCATAGTGCTTAAACTAAAGTTGCCATGTGGCAATTTTAGTTTCTAGAGCATGGCAATTTTTGTTTTTGATGATGGCAATTCCAATACTTTGAGCATGAAAATTATTTTTTGTATGAACCATGGCAATTTTAAGTGCATGTATCATGGTAATTTTAGTTTATGGTTCATGGCAAGTTTAGTTTCTTAATTACCCGTTTTATAATATGTCAAAATTTACTTTTAAATGTAGAAGAAAATAGCTGAAACATATCATGACAACTCTAGTGTAAACATCATGGCAATTCATATGCAATAGACATGACAACTTTTAACCCAAAAAAAATTCGTCGAAATATATTGATATGAGATCTAGTTTCGAAGATCTCGTCACGAGGGATTTAATGGTGAAAACGGATCTTCAATTGGATTTTTCATTTTAGGAGATAAAACATTTTAAAACTAAAAATCCAAAAAAAATCCCACATGCATGCATGCGGTGACGTGGCGCAGTCTGTGTGCTATAGGGCGTGTAGGCGGGTTTAACTCCCACCATACGTGTGGGCGTTAGCGTTATCCTTTATATATTAGTGACATACTCTCTGCGTAAAGAAATATAAAATCATTTTATTCAGAGGAGTACTTATGACGCATTGTTTAAAAGATCTTCCGATTCAACGATTAATTTTTTGGTTTATCGCTACTCGGGGGTGATCGATAAGATTATGCCTATCTTCATCGTTTATTGAGAATCTATCCATAAATCAATCCTATTTATAGCACTATGTTTGTAAAAACTATGTAAATTTGTGTTTTGTGAACCTTGTTACACAATATGTATTGTTGTTCTATTTTGTTTGTCATTATACGAGGATTCAAAGGCTAAAATCAAGGTAACAATCAAATATTGTTTTGTTGTTGAATATAGTGTATTTTAGTGTTGGAAGCCTGAAATTTGGACCGATAAAATCGATTAATCAGACGATTTCTGATTAATGTCTAATCCCGCTGACCGAGACGATAAATATGCTCAACATTGCCTATAGTATCTACTCCTATGAAAGACTCAGTTGATGATGATGGTGTGTCTGTCATCCGTCATTTCTAATCTTTAGATCTGCATCTAACGACTATGAGGTAAGTTGTGACCTTTTTACAACAATAACCCACTTCTCTGCTCCAATTTACAGAAAACCCGTTAGTATCATCCCTCCCTCACTTCATGAAAACGGTCCGAGGAATATATTTTGAATGAAACATAATATATTTTTAGTGATATATGTACACCAAAATTAGGGTGTTCTTTTTTAAGTCTGTGATCAAGTATCATTCTACTTTAGATCCGTTGCAACCCACGGTAACATTGCTAGTATGCAGTCACACTGCTAGTATGACCAAAATTCTGTCCCACTAGTTATGAGTATGGTTGGTGCTAGTGTTATAATACGGGTATGGCCTTGAAGCTTCTAGAAGGCCCCGAGCCCCCCAAGATACATCATCAAGTACCTCCTTCCTGAGTTCTCTCTCACAGAAACGACGCGTCGACTCTCCCTTCCTCTCCTCCTTCCCCCTCTCTAGCAATCGGCGAGCAGCGATGGCGTGGGCGACACGGTTCCTGTCCGCGGTGTGCTTCTTCGCGGCGGGCGTCCTCTTCGCCCCAGATGTCCTCGTCGGCGACCGCTCCGGCTCCGGCGCCACCGCCGTCACGGCCGCCAAGGTGTCCCACCTCCTCTGCTTCGCCACCTGCTGGGGCGCTGCGCTTTGGGCTACCTTCATCGGTGGAATCATCATGTTCAAGTAATCAACTGCTTCTCCCCTTGCTCGAATTCCCCCAATTTCAAAAAAAAAAAAAACGAAATCTCTCGAGCTGATCGATTCGCTTTTACTGAATCCTCCAAGGAATCTGCCGAGGCACCAGTTCGGGAACCTGCAGGGGAAGATGTTCCCGGCCTATTTCACGCTCATCTCCGCCTGCGCCGCCGTCTCCGTCGCC